>NW_028135483.1:0-189086 GCF_964662115.1 Mustela nivalis
AAGAAGAGGTGGCTGGTCCAGCTTGTCAAACAGGGTGCTCACTCTTTGGCCCCAGTTTCTGCTCCCAGTGCTACTGGGCTTTGCAAGGAAGGCAGGCTGTCCCTTGGGACCTACTGGAGCCCACTGGAGCCCACAGGAGGGTGGGAGAGGTAAGATGCCACCAGGTCCTGTCCTGAGCTGCTCCCAGCCACCAGCCTCACCACATGGTGCAAGAGGGACCCCAGAACAAAGGACGGACACAGGCCAGCATGTCTGCTGGTGGCCCTGGGCACTTAGCTCATCGCAGTGAACCACACGGCCTCCTCAACCCACGCTTTCAAAGCCTCCTTCTTCGCTTCTGGCTTTCATGTCTGTAGGAACATGAGCCAGATCTAACTCATCTCCGACAGACAATTCTGACTCACCCCGTGTCAGATTTTTATGAGTGGCTGTGATAGAGTAAGATAGCAATGCTCCAACAAACGGACTGTTTCCTCCCACTTGACCTCAACAGTCTTATACATTTTCTTAGCGAAAACATCTTGTCTCCTTCCATTAAGCTCATAACGTGGTCTAATAGTATACATGCGCCTTCCTTAGATGCGAAGCGATACAGAGGTCCTTTTTTTTTTTTTTTTAATTTTACAAGGTAAAGTCAGTGAACATATCCAACTTGACGAATACGTCTCTAAAATGTCAATCCAGGCAAAGCTTTTTCTGCCTACAGTTTCGAGCCTACGTGGTGACATTTTTAAAATGCTTTCAGTCCCTCAGTGAGGCTCTTAGAAGCTAGCCAGGGCTTACTACGTGCCAGGCACTGTGTCAGGTGTTGGAGCTAAAGGGAAGGAGAGCTTGGAGGCTGGCTGGGGAGGGACATCCCTGACACAAGCACAGCTAGAAACGGAGGCCAATGCTAGAAAAGAGAGAGCAGGCTGCATGGAGAGTGTGTACCATGGGGCTTGTGAGCTCACGAATAAGTGGGAGTAACTGGAGTGGGGAGATGGGGGAGAGAAGAGGGTCTTCCCATCAATGGGAATCACCTGTGCTTGGAGGCAGGTGCCATGAGAGGTCTCCACAGGAAGAAGGAGGCAGTGTGGTTGAAGGGCAGAGAGATGGGGCAGAACAGGCATCAGTCAGTTGGAGGGGTATGAATAGACTGATGGGAGGATTATGGGTGCCTTTGGAGGACTGAGAATTTGTTAGAAGATCAGTGCAGATTTCTATGGAGACAAATGCCAGGAACTGATAGGTCTTTGAAAGGTCACTCTGGCTGCCTTTTGGCAAAGGGGTTGGTAAAAGGCACTTGCAGGTGTGAACACACCAGGTGGGAGGTGAGTGCAGGAAATCGGGTGAGGGAGCATGGGAACTTGGTCCCGGGGTATATAAGGGAGAATAGCCTTTAAGGAGTTCCACAAATTGGCACCAGCTGTGGCTTCATTACAGAGCTGGAAGGGGGAGGTGGGTGTGTCCTGGAGGTTACAGAAATTACATGAGAAAGGGAAGTCTTTTTAGATCTCTTTTTCAACTAGAGGAACTCTCACCTTATTGATAGAATTCCAGAGTGGGAACCAATGATATGAGGACATCTTTGAAATGTCTGAATATGTTCTTCGACATCTTTGCAAGTGACGAGGAGACCTTGACCTTAGGAGGCCTTGGCCCTCTTTGTAGCCAGAAAGATTTCACCTACAGATTTGGGTTCTCCCTTTTAAAGTCAAGGAGTCAGTCCTTCCAAAGGACACCTCCTATCATTTTACCCTCTCATCATACCTCACGTGCTGGCATCTCCAAGACCCTCTGTTCCAGGTTGAGAGTATCCACTTTGGCCGGGCTGGTCTTGCAAAGAACACCACAACAGGAAATCTAGAGCCTATAGTGCTATTAATAACATCATCTAAGACTGTGTTTGCTACCCTCTTGGCCTCTTCCCACCATGACTCACTGAAGCTTTTTACACATGGTATCCATTATGCTATAGTTCCCAAAGCTCATCTTCTCTAGTGCCATTAGTTTTTAGGGGACCAGGCAAACCTTAAACTTGTCCCCCTTAATTGGATCCCTGTGCCCCCACAATCTCTTTGAATGCCTTTCACCATGATTCTTGAATGAGATCTGAGACCACTGCTGGTACCTAACACTTCTTGGCACCTTGTCTGCTAGGTTCTTGGAAGAGGAGGTGGCTATGGAGGTGAGTGGGGATGGGAGTGGGAGGATTTCTCCCTTCACTTCCCTTTTTGTGTTTTCAAATAATGGGTTTTGAGGGGGAGGGAAAGGTTAACCAGACCATTTATTTTCCATCTCCCATCGATAAAATGTCACACAGGAGAGAGGTGGCAGAAACGCACTTTCAGGTTAATTTTTTTACAAGGAAGATTGACTTATGAACCTACTTTGTTATTCCCTTTCATTCAATTTCCCTGTACCTCCTTTTCTATGAAGCGTAACGGTAACCCATTATTATTTTTATTGTTGGCACGTGCTTTGTGAACCATAAAGTGTACACTATAAATGGGAGCGCTTTTCTTTTTTTTTTTTTTTTTGTAGTTTACGAAAAACTAATATTTTTTAAATTAATTTTTTATTTATTTTCAGCATAACAGTATTCATTCTTTTTGCACCACACCCAGTGCTCCATGCAAGCAGTGCCCTCTATGATACCCAACACCTGGTACCCCAACCTCCAAATCCCCCGCCCCTTCAAAACCCTCAGATTGTTTTTCAGAGTCCATAGTCTCTCATGATTCAGCTCCCCTTCCAATTTCCCCCACCTCCCTTCTCGTCTCTAACTCCCCATGTCCATGAAAAACTAATTTAAAAACATTCATCCACCAGAGTACCCAAAGGGCTCCCATATAAACTATCTGTCGTTACATTATGTCCCGATGTGGAGCTCGATCCCAGGATCCTGAGATAATGACCTGAACTGAAGGCAGAGGCTTTAACACACTGAGCCACCAGCCCCAATGTATTCTCTTCAGTACCAGAATTTGTAACCAATTGACAGATGAAAAAGGAGGCAGTCAAGTGAAAATCAATAGGTCTTAGACCTGCAAGAAATTTGAATTAGATGAATTCAGCTACTCAGGCACTGTTTCACATTTTCAGATCTCTGCAGAAAAGGGGTTAACCTTTTTACAGCATGTAAAAGAGAAGACTATAACACATACTATGTGTAAGCATGTAAATATCAAAAAATATCCCATTAGTTGCTAAGACACACAGGGCCTATATTTTCTCTCAAATTCATGAATATGTAGGAGCAATAAGTGAGAAGTGAATGTATACTTTTCACTTCGAAGTCTTTTAGAAATCTAAAATATGACTTTCTATGGTTTGTGTCTCCATATTCCTTTATTGCCAGTTTGAACAAATCCACATGCTTTGATTCAAAGGTAATAAATTCCTCTTATTTGGAAACATGATGTTTATTTTTATTCTCTCACCCTTAGCAGGTGGTTTCATTTTAGCACACTTCAGAGTTATAATTTCATGCTTATTAAAAACATTTATTATGATCTACATAGATGAATGAAACTTTTATTTTATTAAATTATTTGACAAAAAATCTGTTATTTTTAAAAATGTATTTCCTTTAGGGTTATTTTAGAGCGTTCAGAGAGGATCTAGGAGTGTGGTATTATGTAGTTTTTAAGTAGGTATGAAATGGTTATTTATAGGATTGTTTCTTTAAGGCTTATGTATATTGTCCATTATATGCTATAAAATATTTTGAAAGTAAATTTAAGGTATGTTTTACATAGTTTATTTTTTGGAAATAAATATTGAAATGACTTGTGAAATTCAGTATATTCTCAACATTAATTTATTTTGAAATTTACCAGTTGTCTACTGAACTATTATATGGCAGATATTACTTCAGACTACACTGGTAAATGAAATACTTGGCTTTGTAGAACTTTTATTTTAATGGGTGAGACAATTCAAAGCTATAAGCCTTAATAAAAATTGCATAGTGCATTCAAAAAGGATGAGTACAATGGGGAAAAAGAAAAACTCGATCAGGGTGAGAAAAATCAAGGTTGCTAGGCAGGGGATGGGGAGTTAAAATTTTTAATAGGAAGATCAGGGTAGTTACAATGAAGCTGACAATTGAACAAAGGTATGGAAAGGTGATGAATTTGCGCAGAACTATCAGCAATAAGGTCACTCCAGACAAAGGAATTGGCTATCTTGAAGGCCATAAGGTTGGATCGTGCCTGGCATATCTGAGGAATAGCAAGGAGGCCACTGTGAGTGACTGAAGAGTAGCAGGGAAAGAGGTCACAGAGGTTAAATGAGTGGCTAGATCATGTAAAAGCTTAGAAGTCATTGTAAAACTCTGGCTTTTATATTTGGAAAATTACTGTGTGATAGAATTTCTGCTAATAACTGAGAGTTCAATTGTCCATAAAATTTCAAGGACTCTTATTCTAGTAAGACAGAATGAAGAGAAAGAGTTCATATTTTCACATGGTGTAACAAATGCTCAGAGATGCAAGTGTAGGAAGCTATAGGATCACAGAAGAAGGCACTAAAATCACACCAATATATTTGATGACTGTGACTATATATAAATTTGTATTTTCTAGATTTTTTATAGTCATGGAATCACACTGTATATACTATTCATTGCCTGGCTTTTCTTTTCTCAGCATCATTACTTTGAGAATCTCCAATTGTAAATAGTTCATTTTGATGTTGAATAGTAATCTCTTTAATGAATAGATCATAATTTTTCTTTGCTCTATGGATGGACATTGATGAACATTTCCACTGTTTTCAATTCTTAAAAATAAAGCTGCTATGAAATTCATATACAAGTCCCTGTATGAACATAGGGCTTGTTTCTCTTGGTTAAATGCCTAGAAGTAAAATGGCTATTTTTGTAACTGCAACATATTTTGCATTTAAAAAAATTTTCAAACTATTTTCCAAAGTGGTTGTATCATGATATATGCCAACAACAGTTTAGATTTTTTGTTGCTTCTCAATCTAGCTCAGACCAAGTACAATTAGCCTTTATAATTTTAGCCATTCTAATAGATATGTAAGCATGTCTCATTATGATTTTAATTTGTATTTCTTTAATGTCTAAATGTTGAGAAATTTGTCATGTGCCTATAAGCCATCCATATACTTTTGGTGACATGTCTCTTCCATTATTTCCTTCACATGTAAAATTGGATACTCTGTTTGGTTATTAGTAAGGTTTTTTTATTTTTATTCATATTTAAATAATCAGAGTAGATGTCCATTATCAGATATGTAATTTGGAAATTGCTTGTCCATCTTTACAGTTTCTCAATGGAGCTTTGATAGCTGTGTCTTTCAAGAAATATGCTACTTCTTTCCTGGTACACGGAGGTATGACTAGAACATTATCAATGTTGACCTTTGCAAAGAAAATCATGGCTTAAGATATATGTAGTCTGCAGTTGTTGGGAGTGTTCACCATCCTTGCCTCTAACTCATCTCTCACTGCCCACACATTCAGATATAGGGGAATATTGATTGACAAAATATTAATTGCCAAATAACACTAGTTAGAGAATAAGAAAAATGCAGGCACCTGATTATATAATATTACATAAATAAAATGTGTTTTTATAAGTGCTATTGGAAGTAAATTCCTCAATACTTTAATCACACAGAATGATGGAATCCTAGATTTTTTTTTCTTGTATTTACTAAGAAAATGATCATGCCTCAAGTATATTAAAATGGAATAGGGAAAATTAAAAATTGTTTTAAGATGATTTGCGTGTGTTGTGCATATGTGAGAGAGAAAGTGAGAGAGAAAGATAAAGAAAAAGAGAAAGGGAAAGACAGAGAGGTGGCTGCAGTGAATTGATGAGTTGGAGGATAGATTTTAAAGTTTTGTCTTTTGCTTTCTACATTTCTTTTTCCTTAGGTACAAGAGAACAATCAGTAATATCTCAGAAGCCTGCTGGTAACATCAGCAGAAAGAATTAGAGGTTCCCAGAAAATTAAGATGACATATAGTTTTCCTGACATAAGAAAATCATTTTTTGTCCCCAGCTATTTTCAATGATCTATACCCCACCTGTGTACTTGCCCAAGCACACTTCTTCCAAAACTTCCTGGGAGGTTCTTACAAAGAAATGCAAAAACCTCACTCCTTAAGGATTTTGAGGGAACAAGGCAATGGGAAAACTAACAGTCACCACCAGACCAGGAAATAGCCTAAGCTATTGAGACAATAAATCAGTGGCAAAACTCCTAGTGCTATTTCAAAAGCAATCAAGGCCTTGCATTCCTTGTCCCAGAAAATGAGCCCAAGACCCCATCTAGTTTCTATCTGCTCTTGAAGCCTGCAGAGTCCCTTTCCCTTGTCCAACAGTTACCTCTGCTTTATTCTAACGTTGAAGTTTCTGCCCTCGGTGGAATACAAGCTTCATTCAGGTGAACATGCAATACATATTGCACAAATACATATGTGGATGTGCATGCATCCACAACCTTATGACCAACCATACACGGAATAATAAAACTCTCCCTTCTGAGTATTCATCTTAAATACTAAATAAAAATCTCTCTCCTGTTCAAACAGTCAAGGCTTTGGAACTTATTCCCTGTGATCTCCTTGTATGTTGTAAACAAAGATTCCTTTGTTTGACAACTCCACCTGTTTCTGTGATTCACCAAAGACTGACCTCAGTTAGTTCAGTTGCTGTAATGGCTTTCACTACTCTGATTCTACCTCTGCAAGTCTCCAAATTTAACTATTTTTTCTCCCAATTCCGCATGTTCTTGGCTTTAAACTGCAACTCTGAAGAGAAGATTTGCTTGTTTAAAAAAAAAAATCAAGAAAAGGTAGTAGTAGTTAACATTGTTACTTTGAACTTCCTGCCCTAAGGGGCTCTCCTGTTCTTTCTCTTTGACTTCCTGGACTAAAACGACAGAAATTTGGCAATACATCACTCCCCAATCCAGATTACTGCCAGAACAGTTTATACTCTTAGAAAAATATTAGTTTAAAAGATCACATAATTAAATACTTAAGCATGTAGTGTAATATAGTGGTTTACAAGAAATATATTTTGGTCATCTGAATATTTGGTTTTCAACCATGGCTACTGACTCACAGCTCCTAAAACTCTTGGGATTTCCTGTGATAAGGGTGAGAGAGGTGTGTTTTGTTCTGTTAATGAAGTGACCTTCAGACCTCACTCAAGGCAAGGGCTGTTTGCCTGAAGGACCAACCACTTGGTGAAAGCCTTCACAACTTTTTGCCCAACGTGCCTCCCCTTCCTCCCAATACAGGATTATCTGGGGAGGGAAGAGGATCTGGAGATTAGATCAGCAAATGACAATGATTTAGTCAGTCATGACTATGTCATGAAGCCTCCACAGAAAAGCTGAAAGGACTGGGTTCAGAAAGCTTTTAGTTTGTGAAATGTATGAAAAGGCAGGAAGAGTGGCAGTCTTACAGAAGGTAATAGAAGCTCTGTGCCCATTCTCCATACCTTGCCCTGTGCACTTCTTTATCTATCTATTGATTTAAATCTTCTATTATATCTTTTAATAAGCTGGCAAACATAAAGTAAGTATTTTTCTGAGTTTTGTGAGTCCCTGTAGCAAATTAAAAGAACGTAAGAAGTAGGCCACTGGGACCTCCAACCTGTAGTTGCTCAGTCACAAGCACAGGTAATAACCTGGGGCCTACAGTGAGACTGGCATCTGAGGTGGGGTTGGAGATAGTCTTGGAGGACTGATCCCTTAACTGATGAAATCTTACACTATGTTCAGGTAGATAGTGTCAGAATTTAGTTGAATTCTTGGAGATCCTGCTGTTGTCTGAAAATTATTTGGCATTGTTGGTATGATGTCCTAAAACCCAAAAAGATATAGCTACCTCAAAATAAGAATACGGTTGACAGCTTATATATAATAAGTGAGTATTTCAGGGATTTAAAATATACCCAATAAATAATGTAAGGAAATAAGGAAAGATTTTGAAATAAAAACAAGAATAAGAACCTAGTGGTACTAATAGATTAAATATATGTAATCTAGTTGAATTAAGAATACAATGGATAGAATACGTAATGGATTCAATAGAGATAAGAAGTCACTTAAGGATATAGTCATCTGGATACCAGCAAAGCATTAAAATTATCAATATAAAAGAGGTGTAAGATGTAGGTGATGTGTGTGGAACAAAAGCTAGAGAAGAAATTAGATTTCCTTACTACTCATAGCCTGTTGACAAGTCCTTGAAGCTCCTCTGGGGACTCAGCTGCTTCCATGTGGACACATCCACTCAGGGCAAAAAGCATTCTTAGTCCACCCCCCAGGATACTGAAAATCTACTTTCACATGTAAAAATTACTTTGGAAACTTCTTTATCTCTACTCCCCACCCCTGCCCTCAAGATATACATTGGCAATCATCTCCCAAGCATATACCCACTGATACACATCAGAAGAGTCTCTTCCCTGAGTTTTTACTAAATAGTAATAAATGACCTTTCCCTAACAATAGCTAGCCCCCTCAAGGTCCTGGAAACCTTGTTTATAAAATACCTTGGAGGCTTGTGCTATCCCTAACCTCCTCCCAAATTGAAAGTATATAATCAGCCACTCTTCATGACCCTCTCTCTCTACTCCAAATAAATAAATAAATATTTTTAAATAAAATAAAATAAATGACTTTTTTTAAATGAAAGAAGAAAAAGGAAAGAAATATTTGAATATTAATGTACATCTATTTCTCAAGCATAAAATAGTCAAGACACTGGATTAAAACTTACATACAAGAAAAGAAAGAAAATATTCATAACTAGAGTTGACTCTATGAATCCCAAACTAGGGCATACATACCAAAGACACACAAAAAAAATCACAAGTGTTAGAGAGAAAAAAAATAATTCATTAATAAAGAAACAAGAATCAGACTGACAGAAATTTTTTAAATAACATCAGATATAAAAAAGAATGAAGTAATAGCTTTATTATCTTGAAAAAAAATCACAAATGGAAACATTTAGATCCTTATAAAATGTCATTGGCATAGGAAGGCATAATAAAAAAAATATTTTCAGGAATACAGACCACAGATAATTTGCCTTAATTTGTGTAGGCAGCACTTAAATACTAATATTATTTTAACAGTTAAAATATACTCTATGATCTTTGAGGTTGGGGAAAAGAGGATGACCAAGTCATCTTGAAATAATTCAGTTTTATGAAAAAAGTAAAAAGATCAAAAAAAAGACTTGTAGAAAAGAGAGATAAAACATATGCATAATAAAAATAAATAAATAAATAAACAGCTGGAGTGCCTGGGTGACTTAGTCGGTTCAAGTGTCTGCCTTCAGCTCAGGTGATGATCCCAGGGTCCTGGTATTGAGCCCTGCATCAGGCTCCCTGCTCAGTGGAGAGTCTGCTTCTCCCTCCCATTGAGAAAAAAAATTTGACTTATTTATTTGAGAGAGATAATCTTTAAATTTTACTTATTTATTTGAGAGAGAGTGAGAAAAGAAAAACATGCACACAGCAGAGGGAATAACAGAGGGAGAGGGAGAAGCACGCCACTGAGCAGGGAACCCCCTGCGGGGCTCTATCCCAGGACCCGGGTATTATGACCTGAGCTATAGGTAGACACTTAACTCAGGTACCCCAATAAATACAATCTTTTAAACAAAATAAATAATAATAAAAATAAATAATATTTCAGATAGTATGATTTTTTTAATGTGAGACTTGGTATAAAAACAGGATGACATACTTGTCTAATTATAGCAAAGACTTTGATAAGTTTAGATGCAGTAGTACATAAAAAATTTAACTTCTTTCATTAACTGATAATTTAATTAGATTAAATTAAGAGACATCAAAATTTAGAGAATCTAATAGTCCTGATCTATTAATAAATGTAGCCATCCTGACCCCAAAACAAGAGTCTTCAGTAAGTATATAAGCATAAGTTGAACATTTACACAAACAGGCCATTATTTAGGCCAGAAGTATATGCCAATAAATTCCTAGAGTTAAATATCAGGCTATATTTTCCAAGAATAAGGCAATAAAATTAGAAAACAATGACCAAAATATTAAATTCATATAATTGGAAGTTAACTTCATACCTAAAAAGAAATAATACAGCTAATTCAGAAATTTTTAGAATTACAGTACTTTGGTAATATCAACTCTCAAAATGAGTAACGGACAGGTGGGGCTAGCAAGAGACTCGTGGGAGGATTAAATCATGGGCCCCTGTATCTCAGGTGCAGTAGAAGCAGTGGATTTGGAATTTCAGTTTTTCCACAACGTTCCACCACAAGCTGGTTAGAACTGTGCAAAAGCAGGAAGGGAAGCCCCAGTAAAGTGGACTGGGGATGCCAGAAGGGGAGGCTGGAAGGGGGCGCCTGGTGCTCAGTGCCCATTACAGACCCCACATTGCAATCCCCCACAGGAGAGACTCACCAATTTTAGACCCCACAGGGGAAGCTGGAGGTTCATCTCCTGACTTTTTGTAGGATCTTTGCAGCTCAGCTGGTGAGAATTCTCCATCACCCTGCCTTTCTCCAAGGGACTTTTCCTCAAGCACCCTTCCCAACTTCTTCCTCCTCCATGAAATAATGTTCCTCTCCTTTGTTTCTCGCACTTGCCTGTGTTGGGACCTTAGCTTGCTCAGCCCAGACTGCCATTCTCTGCTCTTCCCAATTAAACCCATGCTGCTGGTCAAATAACTGGCAGATTGAGTTTAAGGCCAATTGAACTATTAAATTCAAGAACTTGCAAGGAACAAAATCAATATGCACAAATTAGTGGCACTCCTAGGTGCTCCGAAGGAACCATCAGAAAGAGACTGTGGAAAACGATCTCATTTACACCTGCAACCAAGACAGCAAGATACCTGGGAGGCCCCTGAACCAAGAAGGTGACAGACCTGTCCTCTGACAGCCCTGCAACAATGACGACAGACAGGGAGGGGTACACACAGAGATGGGGAGGCACTGTGCTCAGGGAAGAACCCACACTGGGAAAATACCTACTCTCCCCAAAACCATCTACAGAGTCCTCACTCTGGCTCCCGAATTTCCGGACTCGGTGCAAGCCTGGAGTGGGTGTGGACACGGGAAGGACCCCGCAGGGCTGAGGTGGGGAGAGCACAAGCACCGAAGCAGGGGGACGCTCCCTGACTGCAGACCATCTGAGGAGCCCAAGGAACCTAATCCGCGAGCACACAAACACAGATGAGGACCTAGGAGCACCCGAGCCCAGAAAGGGGGGACCCCACAGCCCCGCGCACAGCACAGCAGGAGGCCACATCTCCTCACACAAAACGACGGAAGCCCCAGTGTCTACACAGGGCGCCCTTCCTCTGTGGGGTCCTGAGACCACGAACCCCTTGACAGTGCACTCAGGCGGCTTCTCCTCAGCTCCTCCAGCATCTGGTCCTTAGGAGGTTGGACTGCTGCCAGTGTGGGCGCGTCCTCCACAACGGGTCCGGTCAGTGTGGATGCAGAGCCACACCCTCCTCAGCTTGTCCTGTCAGGGTGGGAGGCGCCCCACATTCTCCAGAAGTCTCCACAGTGGGTCCTGAAGAGGCGGGGCTCTGGTCCCAGCTGTGGCTGTGCAGCCTTGGCTCAGGGCGGAGCTGGGGTCTGGCGCCCTCTGCAGGCGGTGCAAGGCAGTGCAGGACTGTGGGAGCTCACCCTTCAGTGGAAGGTCCTGCTCCCTCCTGGGGTCCAGCTGATGCCATTTCATTCCGGAAATTCAAGCTGCATGGAGCCCAATACCCCCCAACTTCCCCCCAAATAGCTAAGGAACAATGAATTGGAAACAATGTGGAATTACAACAGTCCTTGACCCAAACAGTGTCACTGAACATGGCCCTGATGCAGACCCACACTCTGACCTCAACTTGGTCTCAAGCCTGGACCCTACCCTAATCCAAGACCCTAACCCTAGCCCCCAACCCAAACAATGTTCACAAGAATCAAAAGGTAGAAACTGCAAATATCCATCAATGGCAAGTGCCTAAGCAAAGTGTGGTGAAGGGTTTGAATTTGGGTTCAGGTTCAGGTTTTAGTCAGAGTTCTAATCAGGCTTTGGGTTTAGTGTTAGGGTGAGGGTTTAGAGTGAAGGACAAGGGAACAGAGTTATAGTTTAGGGCTTTAAGTTTATGATTTAGGCTTTAAGACTCAGGGCTTATGGGATAAAGTTCAAGGTCAAATTTGGGGTTTGACTTCATGCTGAGATTTGGGTTCAGGTTTCATGACTTGGAGGTCTGGTTTAGGGTTTGGGTTCGTGGTTCAGGGCTTGGATCCAGGGCTCAGGTACAGGCTTTGGGTTCCATTCCAGGTTTGGGATTCAGGGTTCTAGTTTGGGCTTTAAGGTCAGCTTAGGTTTCAGTGTTGGTAGGGTTTAAGGTTAGGTTTAGGGATGACACATTTTCTTCAGTTGTCATCATGGACAAAATAATTCTATCTGAAGTTTCTAAGTCAGAAATGTATTTCATCTGGGGGCGCCTGGGTGGCTCCGTGTGTTAAGCCTCTGCCTTGGGCTCAGGTCATGATCTCAGGGTCCTGGGATCGAGCCCTTCATCAGGCTCTCTGCTTGACGGGGAGCCTGCTTCCCCATCTTTCTCTCTGCCTGCCTCTCTGCCTACTTGTGATCTCTGTCTGTCAAATAAATAGAATTAGTAAAAGCTATTATATGATCTTTTACAAACCATTTCCTATCTTTGCATTCTCATGTGCCAAGAGAGACAGTGGTTATTTAAAACCCTGAAGAGAAAGCTCTCTCTTTTAAATTGCCTGTAACCTTCGTGTAATAGATTTATGATTGATAATAGATTTAGTTAAAATATAACTATTTAAAATATTTACTCTCAGTAAACGATTTCAACCTATGCTCATTTAAGTAACTTGGTGCATAATCCCTTTTCTATTAAACCATAGTGCAAGGACCAATGCCGCGTTTCTGAGAAAACCCCAAGCTATTTTTCTAGAATGGCTGTATGCTATATATGGCGTCCTGTTTTCACTCCCTTTGTGGAGCACCTACCCTGGAGGTCATGTAATAACCAATGACCAAAAAAACAAACAAGAAACCCAAACATCCAGGTCGAAGTGCCATCCCTGCCTGGAGTGGAGGAGACTGCTCAGACAGATCCCAGGCAGGCATCTCAGCCCAGGCCTGTGCTGGGGAAGCTGGTTCCTGGCTTTGGGCGCAATCTGGAAGCCAGCAAACTGACCCAAGAGTGCAGCTGGCGTTTAGGACTGATGATCTTTTCGCAGCCAGGCTGCGCGTGGACACCCGATCAGGGAGCCAGGCTAGGAGGCTGCCCAGCGCAGGCGCTGGCAATGCAGCAGCATGCCAGGGCTTAGCCCCGCACCCCAGCATGGGCTCCGGCCTCAGAAGTGAGGGGGCGGGGCCAGCGCAGAGAAGGGTCTTTGCTAATTTCCAAAGCTGGAAGTGAGCTCTCAGAGGACTCAGGAGGGAGGGGGGCGGGGGCGGCCGGGAGAGGGGCTTTGCTAATTGCCCAGGCGGGAAGGAGGGGCGCACAGCGCCAGTGTGCTGTGCTGCAGCCCATTTGGGACTGCAGGACCCACCATACTCGCTGCCCCTGCACTCCCATGCTCCAGCCTAGCCCCTGAGGCCGCGGTGTCCTGTTCCCGTTCCCGCCGCCTGCTGCCCCTCCCCGACCCATGGCTTCTCTGGAGGACCCTCTGCTCACAGGTAAAGTGACACCACGACACGCCCTCACCTGAAGCAGAAAACGCAGTCCAGGAGCTGGGCGCAGCCTCCCGCCAACCCCAGGGCACCAGGACCACCCCAGACGCTGCGCCACCCCCTGTCCGCAGGGGGTCAGGCCGGGACAGCGCCACAGGAGGTACCCCCCCCCCTGCCAGCGGGCAGGCTAGCCCCCATAGTTCTGCACCCCCACGCGCTTTTCAGAGCCTCCTGCCATTCCCAGGGCACCCAGAACCCAGAGAGTGAGGCCTTGGGTGTTCTCTAGTGACAGATTCAAGGCAATTTTTCGACTTTGGGACTCAGAGTTAACATAGTTTTCATTTGTGATTATTATTTTTGTGTGGGGGCCGTCGCTTTTCTTTTGACCTATGCTTGTTTTCACTCCCGGTTCTGAAGAAGCCCCTAAATCCTAACCCTGTTGAGGACTCCGAAAGCTCTCAGAGCAGCAGTGCTGGGGGAGAGTGTGGACACATGGTTTGGTTTCTCCTCTGGCCTGCTTCTGTGGCAGCCCCGCTCTGTCCTCCTCAGACTTCAGAGCAATATCTGAACAAGTGGAGAAGCGACCAGGGGGTCAGGAAGGTGGCCACCGAAGAGTGACTTCTCTGGAGGGTGGCTGAGCTAGCAAGTGAGCATGTTAGTCCAGCTCTGCCTGCATTCAGTATGGAGCTGAACAGGGGCCAGGGAAGGGGAGGAGGAGCAGAGAGCAGGGACAAAGGGACCAAAGAGGAGATTCAGATGAAGGGAAGTAATGGGGAGGAAAGAGAAGAAACTCTAGAAGACAGGTATGTAGAAAGGAAAAGGGATGAAGTGGGCATTGGGAAAGGGCACCACCAGGGAAGGAGAGAGGGGAAGAAAAGAGGGAGGAAAGAGGAAAGGGGAAAGGGAGAAGGGAGGAGTCAGCATGCCAGGGCTCCCCCTGCATCTGAAGAAGAGGTGGCTGGTCCAGCTTGTCAAACAGGGTGCTCACTCTTTGGCCCCAGTTTCTGCTCCCAGTGCTACTGGGCTTTGCAAGGAAGGCAGGCTGTCCCTTGGGACCTACTGGAGCCCACTGGAGCCCACAGGAGGGTGGGAGAGGTAAGATGCCACCAGGTCCTGTCCTGAGCTGCTCCCAGCCACCAGCCTCACCACATGGTGCAAGAGGGACCCCAGAACAAAGGACGGACACAGGCCAGCATGTCTGCTGGTGGCCCTGGGCACTTAGCTCATCGCAGTGAACCACACGGCCTCCTCAACCCACGCTTTCAAAGCCTCCTTCTTCGCTTCTGGCTTTCATGTCTGTAGGAACATGAGCCAGATCTAACTCATCTCCGACAGACAATTCTGACTCACCCCGTGTCAGATTTTTATGAGTGGCTGTGATAGAGTAAGATAGCAATGCTCCAACAAACGGACTGTTTCCTCCCACTTGACCTCAACAGTCTTATACATTTTCTTAGCGAAAACATCTTGTCTCCTTCCATTAAGCTCATAACGTGGTCTAATAGTATACATGCGCCTTCCTTAGATGCGAAGCGATACAGAGGTCCTTTTTTTTTTTTTTTTAATTTTACAAGGTAAAGTCAGTGAACATATCCAACTTGACGAATACGTCTCTAAAATGTCAATCCAGGCAAAGCTTTTTCTGCCTACAGTTTCGAGCCTACGTGGTGACATTTTTAAAATGCTTTCAGTCCCTCAGTGAGGCTCTTAGAAGCTAGCCAGGGCTTACTACGTGCCAGGCACTGTGTCAGGTGTTGGAGCTAAAGGGAAGGAGAGCTTGGAGGCTGGCTGGGGAGGGACATCCCTGACACAAGCACAGCTAGAAACGGAGGCCAATGCTAGAAAAGAGAGAGCAGGCTGCATGGAGAGTGTGTACCATGGGGCTTGTGAGCTCACGAATAAGTGGGAGTAACTGGAGTGGGGAGATGGGGGAGAGAAGAGGGTCTTCCCATCAATGGGAATCACCTGTGCTTGGAGGCAGGTGCCATGAGAGGTCTCCACAGGAAGAAGGAGGCAGTGTGGTTGAAGGGCAGAGAGATGGGGCAGAACAGGCATCAGTCAGTTGGAGGGGTATGAATAGACTGATGGGAGGATTATGGGTGCCTTTGGAGGACTGAGAATTTGTTAGAAGATCAGTGCAGATTTCTATGGAGACAAATGCCAGGAACTGATAGGTCTTTGAAAGGTCACTCTGGCTGCCTTTTGGCAAAGGGGTTGGTAAAAGGCACTTGCAGGTGTGAACACACCAGGTGGGAGGTGAGTGCAGGAAATCGGGTGAGGGAGCATGGGAACTTGGTCCCGGGGTATATAAGGGAGAATAGCCTTTAAGGAGTTCCACAAATTGGCACCAGCTGTGGCTTCATTACAGAGCTGGAAGGGGGAGGTGGGTGTGTCCTGGAGGTTACAGAAATTACATGAGAAAGGGAAGTCTTTTTAGATCTCTTTTTCAACTAGAGGAACTCTCACCTTATTGATAGAATTCCAGAGTGGGAACCAATGATATGAGGACATCTTTGAAATGTCTGAATATGTTCTTCGACATCTTTGCAAGTGACGAGGAGACCTTGACCTTAGGAGGCCTTGGCCCTCTTTGTAGCCAGAAAGATTTCACCTACAGATTTGGGTTCTCCCTTTTAAAGTCAAGGAGTCAGTCCTTCCAAAGGACACCTCCTATCATTTTACCCTCTCATCATACCTCACGTGCTGGCATCTCCAAGACCCTCTGTTCCAGGTTGAGAGTATCCACTTTGGCCGGGCTGGTCTTGCAAAGAACACCACAACAGGAAATCTAGAGCCTATAGTGCTATTAATAACATCATCTAAGACTGTGTTTGCTACCCTCTTGGCCTCTTCCCACCATGACTCACTGAAGCTTTTTACACATGGTATCCATTATGCTATAGTTCCCAAAGCTCATCTTCTCTAGTGCCATTAGTTTTTAGGGGACCAGGCAAACCTTAAACTTGTCCCCCTTAATTGGATCCCTGTGCCCCCACAATCTCTTTGAATGCCTTTCACCATGATTCTTGAATGAGATCTGAGACCACTGCTGGTACCTAACACTTCTTGGCACCTTGTCTGCTAGGTTCTTGGAAGAGGAGGTGGCTATGGAGGTGAGTGGGGATGGGAGTGGGAGGATTTCTCCCTTCACTTCCCTTTTTGTGTTTTCAAATAATGGGTTTTGAGGGGGAGGGAAAGGTTAACCAGACCATTTATTTTCCATCTCCCATCGATAAAATGTCACACAGGAGAGAGGTGGCAGAAACGCACTTTCAGGTTAATTTTTTTACAAGGAAGATTGACTTATGAACCTACTTTGTTATTCCCTTTCATTCAATTTCCCTGTACCTCCTTTTCTATGAAGCGTAACGGTAACCCATTATTATTTTTATTGTTGGCACGTGCTTTGTGAACCATAAAGTGTACACTATAAATGGGAGCGCTTTTCTTTTTTTTTTTTTTTTTGTAGTTTACGAAAAACTAATATTTTTTAAATTAATTTTTTATTTATTTTCAGCATAACAGTATTCATTCTTTTTGCACCACACCCAGTGCTCCATGCAAGCAGTGCCCTCTATGATACCCAACACCTGGTACCCCAACCTCCAAATCCCCCGCCCCTTCAAAACCCTCAGATTGTTTTTCAGAGTCCATAGTCTCTCATGATTCAGCTCCCCTTCCAATTTCCCCCACCTCCCTTCTCGTCTCTAACTCCCCATGTCCATGAAAAACTAATTTAAAAACATTCATCCACCAGAGTACCCAAAGGGCTCCCATATAAACTATCTGTCGTTACATTATGTCCCGATGTGGAGCTCGATCCCAGGATCCTGAGATAATGACCTGAACTGAAGGCAGAGGCTTTAACACACTGAGCCACCAGCCCCAATGTATTCTCTTCAGTACCAGAATTTGTAACCAATTGACAGATGAAAAAGGAGGCAGTCAAGTGAAAATCAATAGGTCTTAGACCTGCAAGAAATTTGAATTAGATGAATTCAGCTACTCAGGCACTGTTTCACATTTTCAGATCTCTGCAGAAAAGGGGTTAACCTTTTTACAGCATGTAAAAGAGAAGACTATAACACATACTATGTGTAAGCATGTAAATATCAAAAAATATCCCATTAGTTGCTAAGACACACAGGGCCTATATTTTCTCTCAAATTCATGAATATGTAGGAGCAATAAGTGAGAAGTGAATGTATACTTTTCACTTCGAAGTCTTTTAGAAATCTAAAATATGACTTTCTATGGTTTGTGTCTCCATATTCCTTTATTGCCAGTTTGAACAAATCCACATGCTTTGATTCAAAGGTAATAAATTCCTCTTATTTGGAAACATGATGTTTATTTTTATTCTCTCACCCTTAGCAGGTGGTTTCATTTTAGCACACTTCAGAGTTATAATTTCATGCTTATTAAAAACATTTATTATGATCTACATAGATGAATGAAACTTTTATTTTATTAAATTATTTGACAAAAAATCTGTTATTTTTAAAAATGTATTTCCTTTAGGGTTATTTTAGAGCGTTCAGAGAGGATCTAGGAGTGTGGTATTATGTAGTTTTTAAGTAGGTATGAAATGGTTATTTATAGGATTGTTTCTTTAAGGCTTATGTATATTGTCCATTATATGCTATAAAATATTTTGAAAGTAAATTTAAGGTATGTTTTACATAGTTTATTTTTTGGAAATAAATATTGAAATGACTTGTGAAATTCAGTATATTCTCAACATTAATTTATTTTGAAATTTACCAGTTGTCTACTGAACTATTATATGGCAGATATTACTTCAGACTACACTGGTAAATGAAATACTTGGCTTTGTAGAACTTTTATTTTAATGGGTGAGACAATTCAAAGCTATAAGCCTTAATAAAAATTGCATAGTGCATTCAAAAAGGATGAGTACAATGGGGAAAAAGAAAAACTCGATCAGGGTGAGAAAAATCAAGGTTGCTAGGCAGGGGATGGGGAGTTAAAATTTTTAATAGGAAGATCAGGGTAGTTACAATGAAGCTGACAATTGAACAAAGGTATGGAAAGGTGATGAATTTGCGCAGAACTATCAGCAATAAGGTCACTCCAGACAAAGGAATTGGCTATCTTGAAGGCCATAAGGTTGGATCGTGCCTGGCATATCTGAGGAATAGCAAGGAGGCCACTGTGAGTGACTGAAGAGTAGCAGGGAAAGAGGTCACAGAGGTTAAATGAGTGGCTAGATCATGTAAAAGCTTAGAAGTCATTGTAAAACTCTGGCTTTTATATTTGGAAAATTACTGTGTGATAGAATTTCTGCTAATAACTGAGAGTTCAATTGTCCATAAAATTTCAAGGACTCTTATTCTAGTAAGACAGAATGAAGAGAAAGAGTTCATATTTTCACATGGTGTAACAAATGCTCAGAGATGCAAGTGTAGGAAGCTATAGGATCACAGAAGAAGGCACTAAAATCACACCAATATATTTGATGACTGTGACTATATATAAATTTGTATTTTCTAGATTTTTTATAGTCATGGAATCACACTGTATATACTATTCATTGCCTGGCTTTTCTTTTCTCAGCATCATTACTTTGAGAATCTCCAATTGTAAATAGTTCATTTTGATGTTGAATAGTAATCTCTTTAATGAATAGATCATAATTTTTCTTTGCTCTATGGATGGACATTGATGAACATTTCCACTGTTTTCAATTCTTAAAAATAAAGCTGCTATGAAATTCATATACAAGTCCCTGTATGAACATAGGGCTTGTTTCTCTTGGTTAAATGCCTAGAAGTAAAATGGCTATTTTTGTAACTGCAACATATTTTGCATTTAAAAAAATTTTCAAACTATTTTCCAAAGTGGTTGTATCATGATATATGCCAACAACAGTTTAGATTTTTTGTTGCTTCTCAATCTAGCTCAGACCAAGTACAATTAGCCTTTATAATTTTAGCCATTCTAATAGATATGTAAGCATGTCTCATTATGATTTTAATTTGTATTTCTTTAATGTCTAAATGTTGAGAAATTTGTCATGTGCCTATAAGCCATCCATATACTTTTGGTGACATGTCTCTTCCATTATTTCCTTCACATGTAAAATTGGATACTCTGTTTGGTTATTAGTAAGGTTTTTTTATTTTTATTCATATTTAAATAATCAGAGTAGATGTCCATTATCAGATATGTAATTTGGAAATTGCTTGTCCATCTTTACAGTTTCTCAATGGAGCTTTGATAGCTGTGTCTTTCAAGAAATATGCTACTTCTTTCCTGGTACACGGAGGTATGACTAGAACATTATCAATGTTGACCTTTGCAAAGAAAATCATGGCTTAAGATATATGTAGTCTGCAGTTGTTGGGAGTGTTCACCATCCTTGCCTCTAACTCATCTCTCACTGCCCACACATTCAGATATAGGGGAATATTGATTGACAAAATATTAATTGCCAAATAACACTAGTTAGAGAATAAGAAAAATGCAGGCACCTGATTATATAATATTACATAAATAAAATGTGTTTTTATAAGTGCTATTGGAAGTAAATTCCTCAATACTTTAATCACACAGAATGATGGAATCCTAGATTTTTTTTTCTTGTATTTACTAAGAAAATGATCATGCCTCAAGTATATTAAAATGGAATAGGGAAAATTAAAAATTGTTTTAAGATGATTTGCGTGTGTTGTGCATATGTGAGAGAGAAAGTGAGAGAGAAAGATAAAGAAAAAGAGAAAGGGAAAGACAGAGAGGTGGCTGCAGTGAATTGATGAGTTGGAGGATAGATTTTAAAGTTTTGTCTTTTGCTTTCTACATTTCTTTTTCCTTAGGTACAAGAGAACAATCAGTAATATCTCAGAAGCCTGCTGGTAACATCAGCAGAAAGAATTAGAGGTTCCCAGAAAATTAAGATGACATATAGTTTTCCTGACATAAGAAAATCATTTTTTGTCCCCAGCTATTTTCAATGATCTATACCCCACCTGTGTACTTGCCCAAGCACACTTCTTCCAAAACTTCCTGGGAGGTTCTTACAAAGAAATGCAAAAACCTCACTCCTTAAGGATTTTGAGGGAACAAGGCAATGGGAAAACTAACAGTCACCACCAGACCAGGAAATAGCCTAAGCTATTGAGACAATAAATCAGTGGCAAAACTCCTAGTGCTATTTCAAAAGCAATCAAGGCCTTGCATTCCTTGTCCCAGAAAATGAGCCCAAGACCCCATCTAGTTTCTATCTGCTCTTGAAGCCTGCAGAGTCCCTTTCCCTTGTCCAACAGTTACCTCTGCTTTATTCTAACGTTGAAGTTTCTGCCCTCGGTGGAATACAAGCTTCATTCAGGTGAACATGCAATACATATTGCACAAATACATATGTGGATGTGCATGCATCCACAACCTTATGACCAACCATACACGGAATAATAAAACTCTCCCTTCTGAGTATTCATCTTAAATACTAAATAAAAATCTCTCTCCTGTTCAAACAGTCAAGGCTTTGGAACTTATTCCCTGTGATCTCCTTGTATGTTGTAAACAAAGATTCCTTTGTTTGACAACTCCACCTGTTTCTGTGATTCACCAAAGACTGACCTCAGTTAGTTCAGTTGCTGTAATGGCTTTCACTACTCTGATTCTACCTCTGCAAGTCTCCAAATTTAACTATTTTTTCTCCCAATTCCGCATGTTCTTGGCTTTAAACTGCAACTCTGAAGAGAAGATTTGCTTGTTTAAAAAAAAAAATCAAGAAAAGGTAGTAGTAGTTAACATTGTTACTTTGAACTTCCTGCCCTAAGGGGCTCTCCTGTTCTTTCTCTTTGACTTCCTGGACTAAAACGACAGAAATTTGGCAATACATCACTCCCCAATCCAGATTACTGCCAGAACAGTTTATACTCTTAGAAAAATATTAGTTTAAAAGATCACATAATTAAATACTTAAGCATGTAGTGTAATATAGTGGTTTACAAGAAATATATTTTGGTCATCTGAATATTTGGTTTTCAACCATGGCTACTGACTCACAGCTCCTAAAACTCTTGGGATTTCCTGTGATAAGGGTGAGAGAGGTGTGTTTTGTTCTGTTAATGAAGTGACCTTCAGACCTCACTCAAGGCAAGGGCTGTTTGCCTGAAGGACCAACCACTTGGTGAAAGCCTTCACAACTTTTTGCCTCCCCTTCCTCCCAATACAGGATTATCTGGGGAGGGAAGAGGATCTGGAGATTAGATCAGCAAATGACAATGATTTAGTCAGTCATGACTATGTCATGAAGCCTCCACAGAAAAGCTGAAAGGACTGGGTTCAGAAAGCTTTTAGTTTGTGAAATGTATGAAAAGGCAGGAAGAGTGGCAGTCTTACAGAAGGTAATAGAAGCTCTGTGCCCATTCTCCATACCTTGCCCTGTGCACTTCTTTATCTATCTATTGATTTAAATCTTCTATTATATCTTTTAATAAGCTGGCAAACATAAAGTAAGTATTTTTCTGAGTTTTGTGAGTCCCTGTAGCAAATTAAAAGAACGTAAGAAGTAGGCCACTGGGACCTCCAACCTGTAGTTGCTCAGTCACAAGCACAGGTAATAACCTGGGGCCTACAGTGAGACTGGCATCTGAGGTGGGGTTGGAGATAGTCTTGGAGGACTGATCCCTTAACTGATGAAATCTTACACTATGTTCAGGTAGATAGTGTCAGAATTTAGTTGAATTCTTGGAGATCCTGCTGTTGTCTGAAAATTATTTGGCATTGTTGGTATGATGTCCTAAAACCCAAAAAGATATAGCTACCTCAAAATAAGAATACGGTTGACAGCTTATATATAATAAGTGAGTATTTCAGGGATTTAAAATATACCCAATAAATAATGTAAGGAAATAAGGAAAGATTTTGAAATAAAAACAAGAATAAGAACCTAGTGGTACTAATAGATTAAATATATGTAATCTAGTTGAATTAAGAATACAATGGATAGAATACGTAATGGATTCAATAGAGATAAGAAGTCACTTAAGGATATAGTCATCTGGATACCAGCAAAGCATTAAAATTATCAATATAAAAGAGGTGTAAGATGTAGGTGATGTGTGTGGAACAAAAGCTAGAGAAGAAATTAGATTTCCTTACTACTCATAGCCTGTTGACAAGTCCTTGAAGCTCCTCTGGGGACTCAGCTGCTTCCATGTGGACACATCCACTCAGGGCAAAAAGCATTCTTAGTCCTCCCCCCAGGATACTGAAAATCTACTTTCACATGTAAAAATTACTTTGGAAACTTCTTTATCTCTACTCCCCACCCCTGCCCTCAAGATATACATTGGCAATCATCTCCCAAGCATATACCCACTGATACACATCAGAAGAGTCTCTTCCCTGAGTTTTTACTAAATAGTAATAAATGACCTTTCCCTAACAATAGCTAGCCCCCTCAAGGTCCTGGAAACCTTGTTTATAAAATACCTTGGAGGCTTGTGCTATCCCTAACCTCCTCCCAAATTGAAAGTATATAATCAGCCACTCTTCATGACCCTCTCTCTCTACTCCAAATAAATAAATAAATATTTTTAAATAAAATAAAATAAATGACTTTTTTTAAATGAAAGAAGAAAAAGGAAAGAAATATTTGAATATTAATGTACATCTATTTCTCAAGCATAAAATAGTCAAGACACTGGATTAAAACTTACATACAAGAAAAGAAAGAAAATATTCATAACTAGAGTTGACTCTATGAATCCCAAACTAGGGCATACATACCAAAGACACACAAAAAAAATCACAAGTGTTAGAGAGAAAAAAAATAATTCATTAATAAAGAAACAAGAATCAGACTGACAGAAATTTTTTAAATAACATCAGATATAAAAAAGAATGAAGTAATAGCTTTATTATCTTGAAAAAAAATCACAAATGGAAACATTTAGATCCTTATAAAATGTCATTGGCATAGGAAGGCATAATAAAAAAAATATTTTCAGGAATACAGATCACAGATAATTTGCCTTAATTTGTGTAGGCAGCACTTAAATACTAATATTATTTTAACAGTTAAAATATACTCTATGATCTTTGAGGTTGGGGAAAAGAGGATGACCAAGTCATCTTGAAATAATTCAGTTTTATGAAAAAAGTAAAAAGATCAAAAAAAAGACTTGTAGAAAAGAGAGATAAAACATATGCATAATAAAAATAAATAAATAAATAAACAGCTGGAGTGCCTGGGTGACTTAGTCGGTTCAAGTGTCTGCCTTCAGCTCAGGTGATGATCCCAGGGTCCTGGTATTGAGCCCTGCATCAGGCTCCCTGCTCAGTGGAGAGTCTGCTTCTCCCTCCCATTGAGAAAAAAAATTTGACTTATTTATTTGAGAGAGATAATCTTTAAATTTTACTTATTTATTTGAGAGAGAGTGAGAAAAGAAAAACATGCACACAGCAGAGGGAATAACAGAGGGAGAGGGAGAAGCACGCCACTGAGCAGGGAACCCCCTGCGGGGCTCTATCCCAGGACCCGGGTATTATGACCTGAGCTATAGGTAGACACTTAACTCAGGTACTCCAATAAATACAATCTTTTAAAAAAAATAAATAATAATAAAAATAAATAATATTTCAGATAGTATGATTTTTTTAATGTGAGACTTGGTATAAAAACAGGATGACATACTTGTCTAATTATAGCAAAGACTTTGATAAGTTTAGATGCAGTAGTACATAAAAAATTTAACTTCTTTCATTAACTGATAATTTAATTAGATTAAATTAAGAGACATCAAAATTTAGAGAATCTAATAGTCCTGATCTATTAATAAATGTAGCAATCCTAACCCCAAAACAAGAGTCTTCAGTAAGTATATAAGCATAAGTTGAACATTTTCACAAACAGGCCTTATTTAGGCCAGAAGTATATGCCAATAAATTCCTAGAGTTAAATATCAGGCTATATTTTCCAAGAATAAGGCAATAAAATTAGAAAACAATGACCAAAATATTAAATTCATATAATTGGAAGTTAACTTCATACCTAAAAAGAAATAATACAGCTAATTCAGAAATTTTTAGAATTACAGTACTTTGGTAATATCAACTCTCAAAATGAGTAACGGACAGGTGGGGCTAGCAAGAGACTCGTGGGAGGATTAAATCATGGGCCCCTGTATCTCATGTGCAGTAGAAGCAGTGGATTTGGAATTTCAGTTTTTCCACAACGTTCCACCACAAGCTGGTTAGAACTGTGCAAAAGCAGGAAGGGAAGCCCCAGTAAAGTGGACTGGGGATGCCAGAAGGGGAGGCTGGAAGGGGGCGCCTGGTGCTCAGTGCCCATTACAGACCCCACATTGCAATCCCCCACAGGAGAGACTCACCAATTTTAGGCCCCACAGGGGAAGCTGGAGGTTCATCTCCTGACTTTTTGTAGGAGCTTTGCAGCTCAGCTGGTGAGAATTCTCCATCACCCTGCCTTTCTCCAAGGGACTTTCCTTCAAGCACCCTTCCCAACTTCTTCCTCCTCCATGAAATAATGTTCCTCTCCTTTGTTTCTCGCACTTGCCTGTTATGGGACCATAGCTTGCTCAGCCCAGACTGCCATTCTCTGCTCTTCCCAATTAAACCCATGCTGCTGGTCAAATAACTGGCAGATTAAGTTTAAGGCCAATCGAACTAATAAATTCAAGAACTTGCAAGGAACAAAATCAATATGCACAAATTAGTGGCACTCCTAGGTGCTCGGAAGGACCCATCAGAAAGAGACTGCTGAGAACGATCTCATTTACACCTGCATCCAAGATAGCAAGATACCCAGGAGGCCCCTGAACCAAGAAAGTGACAGCCCTGCAACAATGACGACAGACAGGGAGGGGTACACACGGAGATGGGGAGGCACTGTGCTCAGGGAAGAACCCACACTGGGAAAATACCTACTCTCCCCAAAACCGGCTACAGAGTCCTCACTTTGGCTCCTGAATTTCCGGACTAGGCGCAAGCCTGGAGTGGGTGTGGACACGGGAAGGACCCCGCAGGGCTGAGGTGGGGAGAGCAGGAGCACCAAAGCAGGGGGACGCTCCCTGACTGCAGACCATCTGAGGAGCCCAAGGAACCTAATCCGCGAGCACACAAACACAGACAAGACCAAGGATCACCCGAGCCCAGAAAGGGGGGACCCCACAGCCCCGCGCACAACACAGCAGGAGGCCACGTCTCCTCACACAAAACGACAGAAGCCCCAGTGTCTACACAGGGCGCCCTTTCTCTGTGGGGTCCTGAGACCACGAACCCCTTGACAGTCCACTAAGGGACTTCTCCTCACCTCCTCCAGCGTCTGGTCCTTAGGAGGTTGGACTGCTGCCCTAAACTATAACTCTGTTCCCTTGTCCTTCACTCTAAACCCTCACCCTAACACTAAACCCAAAGCCTGATTAGAACTCTGACTAAAACCTGAACCTGAACCCAAATTCAAACCCTTCACCACACTTTGCTTAGGCACTTGCCATTGATGGATATTTGCAGTTTCTACCTTTTGATTCTTGTGAACATTGTTTGGGTTGGGGGCTAGGGTTAGGGTCTTGGATTAGGGTAGGGTCCAGGCTTGAGACCAAGTTGAGGTCAGAGTGTGGGTCTGCATCAGGGCCATGTTCAGTGACACTGTTTGGGTCAAGGACTGTTGTAATTCCACATTGTTTCCAATTCATTGTTCCTTAGCTATTTGGGGGGAAGTTGGGGGGTATTGGGCTCCATGCAGCTTGAATTTCCGGAATGAAATGGCATCAGCTGGACCCCAGGAGGGAGCAGGACCTTCCACTGAAGGGTGAGCTCCCACAGTCCTGCACTGCCTTGCACCGCCTGCAGAGGGCGCCAGACCCCAGCTCCGCCCTGAGCCAAGGCTGCACAGCCACAGCTGGGACCAGAGCCCCGCCTCTTCAGGACCCACTGTGGAGACTTCTGGAGAATGTGGGGCGCCTCCCACCCTGACAGGACAAGCTGAGGAGGGTGTGGCTCTGCATCCACACTGACCGGACCCGTTGTGGAGGACGCGCCCACACTGGCAGCAGTCCAACCTCCTAAGGACCAGATGCTGGAGGAGCTGAGGAGAAGCCGCCTGAGTGCACTGTCAAGGGGTTCGTGGTCTCAGGACCCCACAGAGGAAGGGCGCCCTGTGTAGACACTGGGGCTTCCGTCGTTTTGTGTGAGGAGACGTGGCCTCCTGCTGTGCTGTGCGCGGGGCTGTGGGGTCCCCCCTTTCTGGGCTCGGGTGCTCCTAGGTCCTCATCTGTGTTTGTGTGCTCATGGATTAGGTTCCTTGGGCTCCTCAGATGGTCTGCAGTCAGGGAGCGTCCCCCTGCTTCGGTGCTTGTGCTCTCCCCACCTCAGCCCTGCGGGGTCCTTCCCGTGTCCACACCCACTCCAGGCTTGCACCGAGTCTGGAAATTCGGGAGCCAGAGTGAGGACTCTGTAGACGGTTTTGGGGAGAGTAGGTATTTTCCCAGTGTGGGTTCTTCCCTGAGCACAGTGCCTCCCCATCTCTGTGTGTACCCCTCCCTGTCTTTTGTCATTGTTGCAGGGCTGTCAGATGACAGGTCTGTCACCTTCTTGGTTCAGGGGCCTCCCGGGTATCTTGCTGTCTTGGATGCAGTTGTAAATGAGATCGTTCTCTGCAGTCTCTATTTGATGGTTCCTTCCGAGCACCTAGGAGTGCCACTAATTTGTGCATATTGATTTTGTTCCTTGCAAGTTCTTGTATTTATTTGTTCGATTGGCCTTAAACTCAATCTCCCAGTTATTTGACCAGCAGAATGTATTTAATTGGGAAGAGCAGAGAATGGCATTCTGGGCTGAGCAAGCTAAGGTCCCATCACAGGCAAGTGCGAGAAACAAAGGAGATTAACATTATTTCATGGAGGAGGAAGAAGTTGGGAAGGGTGCTTGAAGGAAAGTCCCTTGGAGAAAGGCAGGGTGATGGAGAATTCTCACCAGCTGAGCTGCAAAGCTCCTACAAAAAGTCAGGAGATGAACCTCCACCTTCCCGTGTGGGGCCTGGAATTGGTGAGTCTCTCCTGTGGGGGATTGCAATGTGGAGTCTGTAATGGGCACTGAGCAGCAGGTGCCCCCTTCCAGCCTCCCCTTCTGGCATCCCCAGTCCACTTTACTGGGGCTTCCCTTCCTGCTTTTGCACAGTTCTAACCAGCTTGTGGTGGAACGTTGTGGAAAAACTGAAATTCCAAATCCACTGCTTCTACTGCACCTGAGATACAGGGGCCCATGATTTAATTCTCCCACAAGTCTCTTGCTAACATGTGTCCTCTCCATATTGGGTGACCTGGATCTGGGAGGGCTTGGCCTCCATCCCAAAGTCTGATGTTCTCTCTGCTTCCGTGTCGTCGTGCTAACATGGATGTTTGGAAGATTCATTTCCTCTGTGGTGATTTCAAAGTGCAGTCAGCTTGTTATAGCAGCACAAATACGTGCTGTCTCCACACTCAGATTCCCCAGCCATCATTTCTTTACCACGTTTGCCACTTCACACGGGATGCTTCAGTGTGTTTGATCCCACACCAGGACAATGTCCTGCAGAACCACCACATAACCTGAAATGAGGAGATCATTACAGAACCCATCCAAGGGTTAGTGTTAGGAACCAGGGACATGGCAGGACTGACCTGAAGACCCCATGGAGAGCTGTCTGGGTGGCTGAGTTGACAGTGGAGGTGAGGGTGAGTGTCTGGCTCTGGCTTTGTGTCCAGGAGTCAGCTCTGTGTGGGTGTGTCCTCAGCTAGGCATGCAGATTTCTGCTCCTCTGAATCCTTTCCGGAGTTCCAAATGGCACAGTTTCCTTCTGGGCAGCAGGCTGAGTCCTCTGGGATTGCCCATGTGTCCCCAAATTGTAGGGCACCTACTGCAAGGCCTTTGGGGTCACAATCCTGAGAACCGAACCAAACCAAAGGTTATGGTTAGGGCCCGCCACATGGCAGGCCCGATCTGCCAGCACTCTGTCCATCTTTCTGGGGGAGGAAGCAGTCGAGGGATTTGTTCAGGGTGAGTGTCAAGCTCCAGGTTTGCATCCAGTGGCCTGCTGAATATGGGGTGTCCCAGGTAGGAATGCAGATTTCAGTTCCTCTGAATCCTTTCTGGAGTTCCAAATGGCATGGTTCCTTTCAGGGTGGCAGGGTGAGTCCTATGGTGTTCCTCACTGTCCCCAATCTCTGAGGCTTTAGAGCCAGGCCGTCGGGGACAGACCTCTCAGGACAGAATCTAGGCTTAAGAGTTTGTGCCTATGGGCATGGCTGCACTGATCTGAAAGCACTGTGGCGAGGATCACAGGGGTCTGAGTTGAGAGCATTGTTCAGGATCAGTATCAAGGTCTGGGTTTGTGTCCAGTGGACCGCTGAATGTGGGGGTGGTCTCAGATGTCCAAGACGATTTCCCCTACTCTGAATCCTTTCCAGCATTCCAAATAGCCTGGTTTCCTTCTGGGTGGCAAGCTGAAATCTCTGGGATTTCTCAGGTCTTGCCATTGCCCTTGCAAGGGCAAGATACTTTTTACAGTAAAAGAATTCACCAGATGAGCTGAACAGCAGAAAAGACACAGCTCAAGAGTTAATCAGTGAACAGGAATATCATGCCAAAAACTTCTTTGATAACACACTACAGAGCAAGGGAAGATAGGAGAGAAAGCTGAGATATAAAGGACAAACCCTCCAACTTTCCAACATCATTCCCTACTTGTTTATTTCCATTGCTGTCAGCTCATTCCCAGTCAAAAATAAGTCACATGAGCCAGCCTTTTTTCTTCCTGAGATTGGGGCACTGTAAAGCCCACCAGAGGGGCCAAGGGCACCCCTATACCTGCTGAGCTGAGCCCATTTGTACCCCAACCGTGAGGAGGTACCAGCCTGTCCCCCTGGTGCTCCATGGTCTGTGGCAGTCCTTCCTTCTGGACTCTGCTTTGCTGCTCTATTTTCGATAACCCTGGTCTCAAACTAGGGATTGCTCCTGGAAGAGGAACTCAGGGAGATGAGGCTCAGGAGGGTCTCCCTGCCTGGAATCTTCGTGTGAGGAGTGCACAGCCAACAGATTTTGCCCAGGGACTTGCAAAATGCAGAGAGGCAGATTTCTTTCCTCTCTTTCTCTCTCTCTCTAGCCTCATACTAACCAGGAGTTCTTAGAACTTTCTTCAGTGACTTCTTTGTGTAGCTTGGCCACTTTTTCACAGAAAGGCCACTTGAGCATGATGAAACACACGTATAAGCAATTACATTAAAAAAAAAAACAATAAGCCAATGTACACAGACCTTTGACAGCAGCACAGGACGCTCAAGGGACCAGAGTCCCTACCTTGGGCAATAGTGGTAGAGGCCGGGTTCTGCCATGCAGGTCCCTAGACCTTTGGCAGTTTCCACGATTGCAAATCCAGACATGCAGAATCCTGAGGGACAACCTACTAACTGCAAAAGAGCAAAAATTCATCAGGATTCAGAGAGTGGAAATCCATTTGTACTGGAAAAGAAAGAAGTAGGCTTGCTGTGAATCCAGCAGGGAGGACAGGCATAGATAAAGGCTGGTGTATGGGTCACGGAAACTATTGTTTCTCAAGGGTCCTGCTGTCTCTGTAAAATGCTATGAGGACTGTCTCTTGGGGACCTCCTGCTTTCCTACCAGTGACACCCCCAGATTCTGCTTTGCTAGTCCCATGGATTCCTGGGGATACCCAGTTGATAAGCTATGCTGTCCTCATGACAACACTTGCTAATGGACTGAATGTTTGTGTCTTGTCCCAATTCAGATGTTGAAGCCCTGACCCTCAAGGAGTGCCATCAGGAGGTATGGGCTTTGAGAGGTGGTGAGGTCATGAGATTGGAACACTTGTGAATGAGATAAAAGCACTTCTGAGAAACGACCTGAGAGATTGTTCTGCCAGCTGTCATCCATGCAAGTCTACAACAGAAATATGGGCATTTGTAGATAATGAAGCAGTCTCTTGCTAGATATCAGATCTCCCAGGATCTTGCTTTTGGACTTCTCAGTCTCTAGAACTGCAAGGAATAGTACATGTTTTGCTGTTTCAGCCACCCAGTCTGTCATCATTTGTTGCAGCAACTTGAACTGAATAAAGCAGAGCCCAAGTCCTGGTTAATCCCTGCTTCTACCCATTTCCCCTCAGAAAGAGCTTCTAATCCAGAACTGACCTCTGCTTTCCATACACGTGCTTCAGACTCCTTCTGTGAGAGCCCAGACTTTGTAAAAGACTCCTCCCTCATGGCAACCAGCATTCTGTGACTCCTGAGGACTGTCCTCCCTGACTGTATTGAGTCAATCAAACTGATTTTGATTCTGGAGTCCCAGGATCAAGGACTGCATCAGGCTCCCAGCTTCATGGGGAGTCCGCTTCTCCCTCTGACCTTCTCCCCTCTCATGCTCTCTCTCTCACTCTCTCTCTCTCCCTCTCAAATAAATAAATAAAAATCTTTTAAAAATCTGATTTTAACAGACCATAAGCTTGTTCTTGCTGGTCTTTGGAAGATTAGGCATTAGCCCTTCGGAGAAAGTTCTGAATGGCTGCTTCATGAAGGGGTGAACTGTGTCCCCAAAGTCTCTTTTTGCTGCCTTCTAATCACAGATGCTGAGACAAATCCTCCCAGGTGCTGGTTTTTCAAAGCACTTAATGCTTTGGCTTTGAAGTTCCTCACTTGACAGTTCTGCTTTAATCAGTTTGTGACAAAACAGCCAATTGGTGGTGGATGCAAAGTGCACTGATAAAGTTAATATCAGGGAACAATTTTTTGAGTGTCATGCATGTGCACGTGTGTGCACACACATATCCATGTGCTAAGCATTATGGTAAATGTCTGACAAGAACTAAAAGATCAAAAAGTCAGGATACCCCATTAGCTGATATTTTTATTATTCCTACATCCTAATCTATGAAAAACAGGGTCAGAGAATAAGAAGTGGCAAAAAGAATCAAGATTTGAGGCAGTTCGATTTCTCAGCCAGCCTTGATCAATAGGCATGTACACCTGTGTCTAGTTTCAGCTCTGTGTAACCTTGCCATAACCTTGGATAAGCCATTCATCTCTCAAGTTCAGGTTCTTGGTCCAAGGAGGGAAGGGGCACAGGTTGAGTACCTCCAGTGGGACTTCCTGGCAGGCTTGTTCATCCAAGCATTCCTGTTTCAGTTTGAGTAATTGAAGCCAGTCTTTGTTTTACCGAAGGCCAAGCTTGTCCAGTGTGTCCATGCCACCAGCCAACAGCATTTGTCCATGCCATGTAACAACTGAGCAACATTCATAGGAATGGGGGGAGGAAAAGATGTCCACAGGTGTTGACAGATGTTCTGCATGGAGGAACAGGAGCTGGGGCCATCACCTGCTGTTTCTAGTGGCCTTCTCTGTCGAGTTAAAATAAATGGCAATTATTTGCAATGACAGGGGTGAAAGTAGAGGGTATTATGCCAAGCGAAATAAGTCAGTCAGAGAAAGACAATTATCATATGATCTCACTCATATGTGGAGTTCAAGAAACAAACCAGAATCATAGGGGAGTAAAGGAAAAAAATAAAACAAGATGAAGTCAAAGAGGGAGACAAACCAGAAGAGACTGGTTTTTTATTTACTTATTTGACAAACAGAGATCACAAGTAGGCAGAGAGGCAGGAAGAGCGAGAGAGGAGGATGCAGACTCCCCAGGGAGCAGAGAGCCTGATGTGGGGCTCGATCCCAGGACCCTGAGATCATAACCTGAGTTGAAGGCAGAGGCTTTAACCCACTGAGCCAGCCAGGTACCCCTCAGAAGAGACTCTTAATCACAGTAAACAAACTGAGGGTTCTTGGAGGGGAGAGGGATGGGTGGATGGGGTAACTGGGTGATGGACATTAAGGAAGGCATGTGATACAGTGAGCACTGGGTGTTACAAAAGACTGATGAATCACTAACCTGTATGTCTGAAACTAGTATTATATGTTAATTAATTGTATTTAGATTAAAATTTTCTTTAAAAATAATTTTAAAATAAAATAAGTAACAATCCAATAATGATCAGAGTTATCCAGCAGGGAGTATCAGATCTAGATGTCAGTTAAATTTAAGGGGCTTGCCAAAGTATAGGAGAGTCACGCTAGGTCATTTTCCTGTGTGGGGAAGTCTTCAGGGGCAGTTCCAAAGACAAAGATTATTAATATTCCTCCTTCCCCCATTCCTCCTAGAGCCAAAGATGTTTCCTCCACTCACCCACTGGCCCTGTATGTAGGTGTTGCTTTCTCTCTACCAATCAAAAAATCAGTGAGTAACTATAACTTCACCTTTTCCAATATCCCCCTACCCCCGACCTTTGGTCTTTAATGGCCATGGGCAACAGGGACAAAGACATTTTTTAAAAACTTACAGAGATCTATTATGTTCTACTACCTTGGCCCGCATGGGCCACTGCAAAGGGATTCTGTGAACCGTGTACTCAGATGAATGGTCATTATCTTCAAAAAGGCAGGGGCAGTGATAGACACAGGAACCAAAAAAGCAAGAGTTAACGGACCATCAGAATAATGGAGTACCAACACTTTTATGTCCTTGGCTTGAATCCTCAAGGTCCAGTGTCTCAACAGAATTTTCATTTTGGTCTCATCTGCCTCACTTGTCCACCCCTGGGCCAGTTGGCAGTTATACTGAGAACCGGAAATTTTCCTTAGAAGAGAGAAAGAGTATTTGTCAGGTAAACCAAGGAAATGTCCATTATAGGAAGTTAGGCCTTTTGTCATGGTACTCCATTAGCACCCTCCTGACTGTTAAAGAAAAAAAAAATATTGTGACACCCATTAAAGAGAGTAAGGAAGATTTTATTCAAGGGATGCTACTATGATGAGATTTTATTGTATAGTATGGGAGAGAAATCTGGCTCAGCTCAGACAAATGGAGATTTACAGCTAAAGAGCATGGTGGGGATCACTGAATGTAAAATTAAGATGGAACATCAAGGGTAAGGATGAAGGGATTCTGGCTAAACCATCTGGACAGTAATATTGTTGAAGGAAGGCTAGGGTCATAAACTATTGAGATCAGGGGATAAGGAATTTTTTAAAAGACTTATTAATACATTTTAAAGAGAGGGAGCAGGGGTAGGGGTAGAGGGAGAGGGAAAGAGAATTTTAATCAGACTCTTCACTGAGCATAGAGCCTGAGGTGAGGCTTAATCTCAGGACCGTGAGATCATGACCAGAGTAGAAACCAAGAGTCAAACGTTCAACCAGCTGCACCAACCAGGTGCCCTGGGAATAAGGGATTGGATCAGATATTAAGGGTTATAGATACTGAAGCACCAGGGTGGCTTAGTTGGTTAAATCTCTGGCTTTGGCTTGGTCATGATCTGATCCCAGGATCAAGCCTGGCATTGGGCTTGCTGCTCAGTGGGGAGTCTGGTTCTCTCTCTCCCTCTGCTATTCCCCCTGCTCAGGCTCTCTCTCTGTCAAAATAAATAAATCTTAAAAAAAAAAAAAAAGTGGTAAGATACCAGGGGTGAGAGATAAGGAATTTGATCAGATATCAAGAGTAGGATAGAAGATTGCTGAAAAATGACCAAGCAGATTTCTTGCTAAAACTGGGCTAAATGGGCGGAGCCTAAGGTCAAGGTAGACAGAAAGAGGACTCAGAGGAACTTGACTCGAGTCTGGTCAAGGAGAAAATCTTCATCAGCCATGACCATTGTATTTTCTGCAGTCACACATTTTACTAATTCTTTTATCAGACATTCAGTGAACGAGAAACATGAACGCAGCAGCAATAATATAACAAATGTAAGCGCTCTAGAAGAGACAAAGGCAGTATGGGAATCCACCTCATCAGATTTAGAATATGCATGACTCCATGACTGAATTACTACCACTGCTTGACTGTTGAGATTAAGATGTAGTACAGAGGATCAGAGGGAAGGGAGGGAAATCTGAATGGGAGTCATCAGAAAGGGAGACAAGCCATGAGGCACCTTTAACTATAGGAAACAGACTGAGAGTTGCTGGGGGGGAGGGGAGTGGGAGACATGGAGAAACTGGGTGATAGGCATTAAGGAGGACACGTGATGTGATGAGCACCAAGGGTTATCCACAACTGATGAGTTACTAAATTCTCTGAAACCAATGATGTACTATCTAATGGCTAATTGAATTTAAATATCTAAAAAAGGCACTTCAAAAAAAAAGATGTAGCATAACTCACAATATCCTTTGAGTGGAAGAATGTGCGGACTTTCCACACCTCTGCTGTCCAAGTCCCATGGCTAGTAGCCACATGTGGCTAATGACCACTTAAAAGGTGGCCAATTCAAATGGAGAAATGCTGTAAAAGCAGAATAAACACTGGCTTTCAAAGACATATTGTAACCAAAAGTCAGAGAGTATTGCCACCCTCACATCACAAACATCGCATGACTTCTACAGCTAATGAGAGTGGGACCCAAGATGAGAGAGGTCAACCTGAAAGTCCATGATGTCAGAAAGAACATGGAGAAGAAAGAGTCACAATTCTGGAGTGGATGGGCTGAGGACTGTCAGAATTCCTTTTTTTTTTTTTTTTGGTGATTCTGTATACGGACAAGGAGAATTCACTGGAGATGACATCTGTATGCCTCACATTTTCAAGGGAAAATTATGAAAACGCATATAGACCCACAGCCATAGTTTAATTATGTTTGAAATATATTCAGAACTACTCCAGTCAGTAAATTGCATATTTTCACATTTAGCTTCTCAATTTTCTCTTCGGCACCTCCCATTCTTGAAATCCCAACACAAATCACATCTCTTGCCTAAGGACCATAAACTACCTCACTATCAAAGGCTACAGTTCATTCATTCATTTGATTCATTCAAAGCAACCTAATCTTGAGTGATGTCTTAGGCGCTCTTCTAGGGACTGGTGACACGGTGAACAAAATAGGTAAAAATCTCACTTTCATGGAGCCTCTCTGGTATTTAGGGGAAAATCTTTCCTTATCAACATGAAAATACTTTTTATGGATGTTGCTTAGAATTTCAGTTTTTTTTTTCTTGACAGTATCTCAGGTGATCATCTTTGAGGTGGTTCTCCTGAAAATATTTTTGGGGGGTACTGACTCGACTTTCTGAGTCAGACACTTTCCTAAAGACAGGGGTCAAAGGAAAAGTGACAACTGTCACTCTTGCAGTAAGAACAGGGATCACAATGCTTGAAACAGATATGCTGCTCAGCTGTCAGAAAGTCCACAAGGCTCCAAATGTGTGTGGCCAACTAACGGAACCTGTAACTCAGAGGTTATCATCCTGAGAGCAATGGGAAATCCCTCTAGTTAAGGACTCTCCTTGACGGAAGCTTGACAATGGCCTTGATTTACTTACTATGATGTTTAGGTAATTATACACATTAAGAAAAGTGCACAAGGCACTTACATTTCCATGATACCATCAAAGATATTGTTGTTTTATTAAAATGTTACATCTAGAGTTGTAACGTATAGAGTAGTTAAGTCAATCACTATGAGGTACAGGTGAGACTATTGTAACAGCCATACTTCCATAAAAAAGAAAAATTTTTTGTGGTTTCTGATCTAGGAATCAGCCAGTGAATAATTCTATATCAGTGTCCAGTTACCGGGCTAAACATGTAATCTATTTATATTTCTGAGGGTAAGCTGAGCCAGCTGTATTCTAGTAACTACTCATTTACCCAACATAACAGATATAAGAAGGTAAAAGGCTTCTAAGGAGACTGGTTACTTATATTTTGAACCACATTTTGGCAGGTATAACTTGCAACTTGTGCTTAGTGGTAAGATTTCTGATATTTACTTTCTCCTTCCTTTGGCAAGTCAAGTTAGTTAAAAAGTAATTAGAGTAGAGTCCATTGTTTTTCTTAAATGCTTACAGAGATATAGAACTCTCAAGTTTCTTTACTAGACAGGATTAGATCACATTAGTGATAAAGATCAGAATGATTTACATTGCTAAAACGAGAACTTCCTGTCAGTTTGGAGAAAGCTCATTTTTATAACCAACATATTGGCTGGGCTAGAGATTAATGAGTGCTATGGGTGGGGTGATGAATGTGATATATTCAATGACCTGTGGAATTTGTTCTGTAATTTCCCCACTCCTCTGGTCAGCAGAGCGTCTTCTTCAGTACCCAGCACTGCCCATAACTGCATTCAGAAAATCACTCTCCAAAAATGGTTATTTGTTTTGCCTTTTTTATAATTTTTTAAAACATTTGATTTATTTACATGTCAGAGAGAGGGAATGAGAGCACAAGCAGGGGGAGCAGGAGAGGGAAGGGGAGAAGCAAGCTTCCTGCTTGGTGGGATTGCACAAGGGCTGAAGAAGACAGAATGGGAAAGGGACAAGGAGAATAGTGGGTTTCAGATTCTTGGGAACAGAGCCCACATCTATTTCTATGTTTATCTCACTGCTATAAACCCAGGTCACAGCAGAGTGCCTGCAGCAGAGTCATGGAAGTGCTCCAGAACTGATAACTATTGCTATTTATACTACTAACATTCCTCCACAAAGGGCCAAGTGTCATAGCTTCTCCCAGTTCCCCACACTGAACGCAATGAAGAATCAAACTATCGGGTGAAGGATGGCGAGGGGCATTTAACAGGACCCAGATCACAGGAGCCATATTGTATTGCAGGACCAGGGGTCTTACCAGTGACTAGGTATTCACTCCTCTTGAGAGGCTAGCTCCTTGGATCTCCCTCTTCAATCCTCTGAACCCATGTCTGGCATCAGAAACAAAAGTAAACATAACGTATCGCCCTTGTTTATTTTTTACTATTATTTGTTACAGAGGAAGAGAGAGATCACAAGCAAGGGGAGCTGCAGGCAGAGGGAAGGCAGGCCCCCCACTAGAGCCTGGTATGGGATCCAATCCCAGGACCCTGGGATCATGACCTGAACCAAAGGTAGATGCTTAACTGAGTAAGCTACCCAGGCGTCCCTTATTGTCCTTCTTTAAAATTTAATGTATTCTCTCTCCCTCTCTCTTTGTCCCCACTCTGTCACTCATACTCACACAATCACAGAGTCACAGACAATAGCAAGGCATTTCCCATTCTAATTCGCTAAGGCACTGTGAGCTTAAGCTCAACAGAATCACTTTGCCAGCTGCTGCTCTACCGTGCCCTGATCCCTTCTCTATCCCCAAGCTCGATCTGTAACTCAAGTGTCATGGTGGTGGCTCTTTCTGCCCTCCCTCCACAAGGCTGTCATCAGCACACTCTTCCCCGTGGCTCCACTCTCCAGCACTGGCTGCCTTTGGTCTACGGGTATGCCCTCTCCTAGAGCTTTTCCACTCTCCCTGAGGGGAAGACAACCCTTACTTCTCCCCAGTGGCTGTCACGTGTCCGCTATATATTGTGACGATCAGCCCGATTAAGAGATTGGGAACTAAAAGACCGGCTTCTGCTTATGGATCAAACTAACTCTGGGGCTTGGGACACATGACAGCAGCACATGGTGGTAGAACTGAGATGGTTAGGGAGTTAATCTGCATTTTCACATCTGGTCAGCAGCAGAACAAAGAAGACACCCCAGATCTCCTATCTCCCAGAACAGTACTCTTCAAGTAACTTACAGCACCATCCTTCTCCAGCTTTGGAAGTGGCACTTTTCCAACCCCAAAGTCTTGATTCTAGGCAGCACTCCGAGAGATACTCCCTCCAGAATCACCCCTGGCTGGAAGTAGTGGTCGGCCAAGGCCTCCCAAATATCTTCCCTTCAGAGTTGCGCTTGCATCAAACTCAAAACTGTGGCACGTACGGGACTTTCCTGTCAGCCTCTAGCTCTAATGACCTATTGGACTTCAGAGGTGCTCTTTTATACCCACTTACCTTATAACATCAACGTGTGACTCCTCTAGAATTCTCTCCATGGCTTTTCTCCTGTACTAATTGTTATGGACTGAATTGTGTCCCCACAAAAGTCATATGAAGAATTCCTAATCTCCAGTGTGACTGCATCTGGAGATAGGGCCTACCTAGAAGGAGGTACTGAAGGCTTGGTGAGGTCACAGGAGTCCTAATCTGCTAGGACTGGTGTCCTCATAAGGGTGAAACACATGAAAGCACTCCCCCTACCTCCCCTCTGGGGGCCCACAGAGAAGAGGTCATCTGAGGGCACAGTTGAAAAGGTAGTGATCTATAGAACAACAAGAAAAAGCTCACTGGAGACCAACCTTGCTGGCACCTTGATCTGGAACTTCTGGCCTCCAGATCTGTGCGAAAATACATTTCTGACATTAAAGCTCTCCAGCCTGTGTTTGTCTGTCCCCGACGGCCTGGCTCCAAAGCCTCAGAGATTGGGGACAGTGAGGAACACCATAGGACTAACCCTGCCACCCTGAAAGGAACCATGCCATTTGGAACTCCAGAAAGGATTCAGAGGAACTGAAATCTGCATTCCTACCTCTGGACACCCCCATATTCAGCAGGCCCCTGGATGCAAACCTGGAGCTTGACACTCAACCTGAACAAATCCCTCGACTGCCCCCTCCCCCAGAAAGATGGACAGAGTGCTGGCAGATCGGGCCTGCCATGTTGTGGTCCCTAACCATAACCTTTGGTTTGCTTTTCAAGATTCTGACCCCAAAGGCCTTGCAGTAGGTGCCCTACAATTTGGGGACACATGGGCAATCCCAGAGGACTCAGCCTGCTGCCCAGAAGGAAACTGTGCCATTTGGAACTCCGGAAAGGATTCAGAGGAGCAGAAATCTGCATGCCTAGCTAAGGACACACCCACACAGAGCTGACTCCTGGACACAAAGCCAGAGCCAGACACTCACCCTCACCTCCACTGTCAACTCAGCCACCCAGACAGCTCTCCATGGGGTCTTCAGATCAGCCCTGCCATGTCCCTGGTTCCTAACACTAACCCTTGGATGGTTTCTGTAATGATCTCCTCATTTCAGGTTATGTGGTGGTTCTGCAGGACATTGTCCTGGTGTGGGATCAAACACACTGAAGCATCCCGTGTGAAGTGGCAAACGTGGTAAAGAAATGACGGCTGGGGAATCTGAGTGTGGAGACAGCACGTATTTGTGCTGCTATAACAAGCTGACTGCACTTTGAAATCACCACAGAGGAAATGAATCTTCCAAATATCCATGTTAGCACGATGACACGGAAGCAGCGAGAACATCAGACTTTGGGATGGAGGCCAAGCCCTCCCAAATCCAGGTCACCCAACATGGAGAGGACACATGTTAGCAAGAGACTCGTGGGAGAATTAAATCATGGGCCCCTGTATCTCAGGTGCAGTAGAAGCAGTGGATTTGGAATTTCAGTTTTTCCACAACGTTCCACCACAAGCTGGTTAGAACTGTGCAAAAGCAGGAAGGGAAGCCCCAGTAAAGTGGACTGGGGATGCCAGAAGGGGAGGCTGGAAGGGAGCGCCTGGTGCTCAGTGCCCATTACAGACCCCACATTGCAATCCCCCACAGGAGAGACTCACCAATTCCAGGCCCCACACGGGAAGCTGGAGGTTCATCTCCTGACTTTTTGTAGGAGCTTTGCAGCTCAGCTGGTGAGAATTCTCCATCACCCTGCCTTTCTCCAAGGGACTTTCCTTCAAGCACCCTTCCCAACTTCTTCCTCCTCCATGAAATAATGTTCCTCTCCTTTGTTTCTCGCACTTGCCTGTGATGGGACCTTAGCTTGCTCAGCCCAGACTGCCATTCTCTGCTCTTCCCAATTAAACCCATGCTGCTGGTCAAATAACTGGCAGATTGAGTTTAAGGCCAATTGAACTAATAAATTCAAAAACTTGCAAGGAACAAAATCAATATGCACAAATTAGTGGCACTCCTACGTGCTCGGAAGGAACCATCAAAAAGAGACTGCTGAGAACGATCTCATTTACACCTGCATCCAAGACAGCAAGATACCCGGGAGGCCCCTGAACCAAGAAGGTGACAGACCTGTCATCTGACAGCCCTGCAACAATGACGACAGACAGGGAGGGGTACACACGGAGATGGGGAGGCACTGTGCTCAGGGTAGAACCCACACTGGGAAAATACCTACTCTCCCCAAAACCGTCTACAGAGTCCTCACTCTGGCTCCCGAATTTCCGGACTCGGCGCAAGCCTGGAGTGGGTGTGGACACGGGAAGGACCCCGCAGGGCTGAGGTGGGGAGAGCACAAGCACCGAAGCAGGCGGACGCTCCCTGACCTCAGACCATCTGAGGAGCCCCAGGAACCGAATCCGCGAGCACACAAACACAGATGAGGACCTAGGAGCACCCGAGCCCAGAAAGGGGGGACCCCACAGCCCTGTGCACAGCACAGCAGGAGTCCACGTCTCCTCACACAAAACGACGGAAGCCCCAGTGTCTACATAGGGCTCCCTTTCTCTGTGGGGTCCTGAGACCACGAACCCCTTGACAGTCCACTCAGGCGGCTTCTCCTCAGCTCCTCCAGCATCTGCTCCTTAGGAGGTTGGACTGCTGCCAGTGTGGGCGCGTCCTCCACAACGGGTCCGGTCAGTGTGGATGCAGAGCCACACCCTCCTCAGCTTGTCCTGTCAGGGTGGGAGGCGCCCCACATTCTCCAGAAGTCTCCACAGTGGGTCCTGAAAAGGCGGGGCTCAGGTCACAGCTGTGGCTGTGCAGCCTGGGCTCAGGGCGGGTGCTGGGGTCTGGCGCCCTCTGCAGGCGGTGGAAGGCAGTGCAGGACTGTGGGAGCTCACCCTTCAGTGGAAGGTCCTGCTCCCTCCCCGGGTCCAGCTGATGCCATTTCATTCCGGAAATTCAAGCTGCATGGAGCCCAATACCCCCCAACATCCCCCCAAATAGCTAAGGAACAATGAATTGGAAACAATGTGGAATTACAACAGTCCTTGACCCAAACAGTGTCACTGAACATGGCCCTGATGCAGACCCACACTCTGACCTCAACTTGGTCTCAAGCCTGGACCCTACCCTAATCCAAGACCCTAACCCTAGCCCCCAACCCAAACAATGTTCACAAGAATCAAGAGGTAGAAACTGCAAATATCCATCAATGGCAAGTGCCTAAGCAAAGTGTGGTGAAGGGTTTGAATTTGGGTTCAGGTTCAGGTTTTAGTCAGAGTTCTAGATCAGGCTTTGGGTTTAGTGTTAGGGTGAGGGTTTAGAGTGAAGGACAAGGGAATAGAGTTATAGTTTAGGGCTTTAAGTTTATGATTTAGGCTTTAAGACTCAGGGCTTATGGGATAAAGTTCAAGGTCAAATTTGGGGTTTGACTTCATGCTGAGATTTGGGTTCAGGTTTCATGACTTGGAGGTCTGGTTTAGGGTTTGGGTTCGTGGTTCAGGGCTTGGATCCAGGGCTCAGGTACAGGCTTTGGGTTCCATTCCAGGTTTGGGATTCAGGGTTCTAGTTTGGGCTTTAAGGTCAGCTTAGGTTTCAGTGTTGGTAGGGTTTAAGGTTAGGTTTAGGGATGACACATTTTCTTCAGTTGTCATCATGGACAAAATAATTCTATCTGAAGTTTCTAAGTCAGAAATATATTTCATCTGGGGGCGCCTGGGTGGCTCCGTGTGTTAAGCCTCTGCCTTGGGCTCAGGTCATGATCTCAGGGTCCTGGGATCGAGCCCTTCATCAGGCTCTCTGCTTGGCGGGGAGCCTGCTTCCCCATCTTTCTCTCTGCCTGCCTCTCTGCCTACTTGTGATCTCTGTCTGTCAAATAAATAGAATTAGTAAAAGCTATTATATGATCTTTTACAAACCATTTCCTATCTTTGCATTCTCATGTGCCAAGACAGACAGGGATTATTTAAAACCCTGAAGAGAGTGCTCTTGCTTTTAAATTGCCTGTAACCTTCGTGTAATAGATTTATGATTGATGATAGATTTAGTTAAAATATAACTATTTAAAATATTTACTCTCAGTAAACGATTTCAACCTATGCTCATTTAAGTAACTTGGTGCATAATCCCTTTTCTATTAAACCATAGTGCAAGGACCAATGCCGCGTTTCCGAGAGAACCCCAAGCTATTTTTCTAGAGTGGCCATATGCATATATATCAGGCGTCCTGTTTTCACTCCCTTTGTGGAGCACCTACCCTGGAGGTCATGTAATAACCAATGACCAAAAAAACAAACCAAAAACCCAAACATCCAGGTTGAAGTGCCATCCCTGCCTGGAGTGGAGGAGACTGCTCAGACAGATCCCAGGCAGGCATCTCAGCCCAGGCCTGTGCTGGGGAAGCTGGTTCCTGGCTTTGGGCGCAATCTGGAAGCCAGCAAACTGACGCAAGAGTGCAGCTGGCCTTTAGGACTGATGATCTTTTCGCAGCCAGGCTGCCCGTGGACACCCGCTCAGAAAGCCAGGCTATGAGTCTGCCCAGCGCAGGCGCTGGCAATGGGGCAGCATGCTAGGGCATAGCCCTGCACCCCAGCCAGGGTTCAGGCCCCTGGAGTGAGGGGGCAGGGCCGGCGCAGAGAAGGGTCTTTGCTAATTTCCAAAGCTGGAAGTGAGCTCTCAGAGGACTCAGGAGGGAGGGGGGCGGGGGCGGGGCGGGGGGGGGGCCAGGAGAAGGGGCTTTGCTAATTGCCCAGGCGGGAAGGAGGGGCACACAGCTCCAGGGTGCTGTGCTGCAGCCCATTCGGGACTGCAGGACCCACCATACTCGCTGCCCCTGCGCTCCCACGCTCCAGCTTAGCCCCAGAGGCCACGGTGTCCCGTTCTCATTCCTGCTGCCTGCTGCCCCTCCCTGCCCCATGGCTTCTCTGGAGGACCCTCTGCTCACAGGTAAAGTGACACCTCGACGCGCCCTCACCTGAAGCAGAAAACGCAGGACAGGAGGGGGGGGGGGAGGGTGGAGTGGTCGGGGCCCAGGCTTCCGGCAACCCCAGGGCACCAGGACCACCCAGGACGCCGCGCCACACCCCCTACGCAGGGGGTCGTGCCAGGACAGCGCCACAGGAGGTACGCCCCCCCTGCCAGCGGGCAGGCTAGCCCTCATAGTTCGGCACCCCCACGTGCATGTCAGAGCCTCCTGCCATTACCAGGGCACCCAGAACCCAGAGAGTGAGGCCTTGGGTGCTTTCTAGTGACAGATTCAAGGCAATTTTTCGACTTTGGGACTCAGAGTTAACATAGTTTTCATTTGTGATTATTATTTTTGTGTGGGGGCCGTCGCTTTTCTTTTGACCTATGCTTGTTTTCACTCCCGGTTCTGAAGAAGCCCCTAAATCCTAACCCTGTTGAGGACTCCGAAAGCTCTCAGAGCAGCAGTGCTGGGGGACAGTGTGGACACATGGTTTGGTTTCTCCTCTGGCCTGCTTCTGTGGCAGCCCCGCTCTGTCCTCCTCAGACTTCAGAGCAATATCTGAATAAGTGGAGAAGCGACCAGGGAGTCAGGAAGGTGGCCACCGAAGAGTGACTTCTCTGGAGGTTGGCTGAGCAAGCAAGTGAGCATGTTAGTCCAGCTCTGCCTGCATTCAGTATGGAGCTGAACAGGGGCCAGGGAAGGGGAGGAGGAGCAGAGAGCAGGGACAAAGGGACCAAAGAGGAGATTCAGATGAAGGGAAGTAATGGGGAGGAAAGAGAAGAAACTCTAGAAGACAGGTATGTAGAAAGGAAAAGGGATGAAGTGGGCATTGGGAAAGGGCACCACCAGGGAAGGAGAGAGGGGAAGGAAAGAGGGAGGAAAGAGGAAAGGGGAAAGGGAGAAGGGAGGAGTCAGCATGCCAGGGCTCCCCCTGCATCTGAAGAAGAGGTGGCTGGTCCAGCTTGTCAAACAGGGTGCTCACTCTTTGGCCCCAGTTTCTGCTCCCAGTGCTACTGGGCTTTTCAAGGAAGGCAGGCTGTCCCTTGGGACCTACTGGAGCCCACTGGAGCCCACAGGAGGGTGGGAGAAATAAGATGCCACCGGGTCCTGTCCTGAGCTGCTCCCAGCCACCAGCCTCACCACATGGTGCAAGAGGGACCCCAGAACAAAGGACGGACACAGGCCAGCATGTCTGCTGGTGGCCTTGGGCACTTAGCTCATCGCAGTGAACCACACCGCCTCCTCAACCCACGCTTTTAAAGCCTCCTTTTTCGTTTCTGGCTTTCATGTCTGTAGGAACATGAGCCAGATCTAACTCCTCTCCGACAGACAATTCTAACTCACCCCGTGTCAGATTTTTATGAGTGGCTGTGATAGAGTAAGATAGCAATGCTCCAACAAACGGACTGTTTCCTCCCACTTGACCTCAACAGTCTTATACATTTTCTTAGCGAAAACATCTTGTCTCCTTCCATTAAGCTCATAACGTGGTCTAATAGTATACATGCGCCTTCCTTAGATGCGAAGCGATACAGAGGTCCCTTTTTTTTTTTTAAATTTTACAAGGTAAAGTCAGTGAACACATCCAACTTGACGAATACATCTCTAAAATGTCAATCCAGGCAAAGCTTTTTCTGCCTACAGTTTCGAGCCTACGTGGTGACATTTTTAAAATGCTTTCAGTCCCTCAGTGAGGCTCTTAGAAGCTAGCCAGGGCTTACTACGTGCCAGGCACTGTGTCAGGTGTTGGAGCTAAAGGGAAGGAGAGCTTGGAGGCTGGCTGGGGAGGGACATCCATGACACAAGCACAGCTAGAAACGGAGGCCAGTGCTAGAAAAGAGAGAGCAGGCTGCATGGAGAGTGTGTACCATGGGGCTTGTGAGCTCACGAATAAGTGGGAGTAACTGGAGTGGGGAGATGGGGGAGAGAAGAGGGTCTTCCCATCAATGGGAATCACCTGTGCTTGGAGGCAGGTGCCATGAGAGGTCTCCACAGGAAGAAGGAGGCAGTGTGGTTGAAGGGCAGAGAGATGGGGCAGAACAGGCATCAGTCAGTTGGAGGGGTATGAATAGACTGATGGGAGGATTATGGGTGCCTTGGAGGACTGAGAATTTGTTAGAAGATCAGTGCAGATTTCTATGGAGACAAATGCCAGGAACTGATAGGTCTTTGAAAGGTCACTCTGGCTGCCTTTTGGCAAAGGGGTTGGTAAAAGGCACTTGCAGGTGTGAACACACCAGGTGGGAGGTGAGTGCAGGAAATCGGGTGAGGGAGCATGGGAACTTGGTCCCGGGGTATATAAGGGAGAATAGCCTTTAAGGAGTTCCACAAATTGGCACCAGCTGTGGCTTCATTACAGAGCTGGAAGGGGGAGGTGGGTGTGTCCTGGAGGTTACAGAAATTACATGAGAAAGGGAAGTCTTTTTAGATCTCTTTTTCAACTAGAGGAACTCTCACCTTATTGATAGAATTCCAGAGTGGGAACCAATGATATGAGGACATCTTTGAAATGTCTGAATATGTTCTTCGACATCTTTGCAAGTGACGAGGAGACCTTGACCTTAGGAGGCCTTGGCCCTCTTTGTAGCCAGAAAGATTTCACCTACAGATTTGGGTTCTCCCTTTTAAAGTCAAGGAGTCAGTCCTTCCAAAGGACACCTCCTATCATTTTACCCTCTCATCATACCTCACGTGCTGGCATCTCCAAGACCCTCTGTTCCAGGTTGAGAGTATCCACTTTGGCCGGGCTGGTCTTGCCAAGAACACCACCACAGGAAATCTAGAGCCTGTAGTGCTATTAATAACATCATCTAAGACTGTGTTTGCTGCCCTCTTGGCCTCTTCCCACCATGACTCACTGAAGCTTTTTACACATTGTATCCATTATGCTATAGTTCCCAAAGGTCATCTTCTCTAGTGCCATTAGTTTTTAGGGGACCAGGCAAACCTTAAACTTGTCCCCCCCTAATTGGATCCCTGTGCCCCCACAATCTCTTTGAAAGCCTTTCACCATGATTCTTGAATGAGATCTGAGACCACTGCTGGTACCTAACACTTCTTGGCACCTTGTCTGTTAGGTTCTTGGAAGAGGAGATGGCTATGGAGGTGAGTGGGAATGGGAGTGGGAGGATTTCTCCCTTCACTTCCCTTTTTGTGTTTTCAAATAATGGGTTTTGAGGGGGCGGGAAAGTTTAACCAGACCATTTATTTTCCATCTCCCATCGATAAAATGTTTACCACTCCACACTGGAAGAATTTATATCTTTCCTTTGAATCTCCAGGAAAATCTCCCAAACCCAGACCACCACCATGTGGATTCAGCCATCTTCTGATTCACCTCCAGATTGTCTCCTCCTAACTGCTCAAGCCACTGGTTAAGGGCGAAATGTTCAATGCCCAAGCAATTAAGTGGGGAACACGTTTATCTAAGCAATTGCATGCAGCTCTCTATCTGCATACAGGGGGTCTCTCCCAAGCATTTCCAACCTCAGCAAAAGAAGACAAAGCCCCAGCAGTCTGGGGTATATATCATTCATTCATTCCTGTGTTCAACACTCATGGCGGATCCCCAGCAAGACAGTGGGAGAGCAAGGACTGGAGAAATCCTGGAAGCTGAAGTCTGAGGAGGATTTCAAATTCAAGTCAGAGATGAAAGAAACATCTGGACTTGGTCCTCAGGTACATGCAGTATTCTGAACTGAGGCTAGAACCAGAGACCATTCTAATGAAAGGCCTCTACAGGTGGGCTCCAACTCAGTTTCGTGTATATTCATTCATGAAATAGCTCTTTGGGTCAACATGCAGAAGAAAACCATTTCAGAAAACTGACAATGAGGAGAGTAAAGGGAAGCCAGAAGGCTTGTGAATGGGGAGAGAGGAGGACCCAGGGCAGGAAACCAAGAATCCCTCCCTGCCCTCCTTGCTGCCAGGGAGGTCTGAGGGACTAGTTTCCACCTGGGATCCCAAGTCCAGAACAAAAGCAGCGGGGCCACGGCGGGGGAGGGAAGGGGGTCCTCAGCACGGGCGCATGGGGCTGCGGAAAGATGGGGGCTAGCGTGCCTGCTGGCGGGGGGCACCTCGCAAGGCGCTGTCCCCAGCCCGACCCCATGAGGACCCGGGTTTGGCGCAGCGTCCGGGGTGGTCCCGGTGCCCTGGGGTTCGCGGGAGGCTGGGCCTCCACAACCCCCCTCTTCGCCCCCAGGTCGGGTCCGCGCTTTCTGCTCCAGGTGAGGGCGCGGCGCGGTGTCACTTTACCCCTGTGCAGAGGGTGGTCCGGAGAAGCCTTGGGGCGGGGAGGGGCAGCAGGCAGCAGGAGCGGGACAGCGGAGCCTCACATGGGAGCGTACGGGCGGCGAGTCCGGTGGGTCCTGCAGTCCCGACTGAGCCGCAGCACAGCACCGCGGCGCTGCCCGCCCCTCCTCCGCCAGCCCCTCCACCTCCTCCCAGACTCTCAGCCACATCCTCTGTGAGCTCACTTCCAGCTTAGGCAATTAGCAAAGCGCCTTCTCCCCACCGCCCTCCACCCGCCCCCGCCCCCCTCCCTCCTGAGTCCTCCGCGAGCTCCCTTTTCGCTTTGGCAATTAGCAAAGCCCCTTCTCTGCCCCGCCCCCGCCCCCTCCCTCCTGAGGCCCCGCCCTGGCTGGGGCGCGGGGGAAGCCCCGGGGGCTGCAAGCTTGACCAGCACTGGCGCTGGGCAGCCTCCTAGCCTGGCTCCTTGAGCGGGTGTCCACCCGCGGCCTGGCTGCAAAAAGATCATCAGTCCTGTTAACCCTGGCTGCACTCTCCCGTCAGTTTGCTGGCTTCCTGATTGCGCCCAAAGCCAGGAACCAGCTTCCCCAACACAGGCCTGGGCTGAGATGCCTGCCCAGGATCTGTTTGAGCAGTCTACTCATCTCCAGGCAGGGATGGCACTTCCACATGGATGTTTGGGTTTTTTTATTGTTTTTTGGTCATTGGTTATTATTACATGACCTCCAGGGTAGGTGCTCCACAAAGGGAGTGAAAACAGGATGCATGATATACCCCTCACCTCCCATGCTGTCTTTCTCTTAAATAATAAGCACTGCTGAACTATCTTAGATTCTGTACCTTCTCTCCAGCCATGAACCTATCACTGTCTTTAACTCTTGAAAACTTCATTAGACAAATTAATGTGGTGAAGGAAGCAATATGAGAAAGCCTATTAATCTGATGAGCATGGAACTGAACAAACCCTATAGATACTTTCCCTTTGATTTCTAGCCTATCAATACCTACAGTGAGTCACATACACTCAAGATTATTGTTTTTATTGTATACTTCATATATTCATTGATTTTGGACTCGTTATCATTTCGTTGAAGTGTTAAACTATGGTAATAAACAAACTTTTAATTAACTTTTCCTCCTATGATACAAATATAACTTGCACTTGAGCTTTAGCTAATTTTATGTTCTAAAATTGCCAAAACAAAATGATCAAGGTTTCTAGATTATTTACTGTATTTTCTACTATATAATATTGTTCTATCTCTTCTGTATAAAGAAAATGAATGCTTGGGGCTCTTGGGTGGCTCAGTGTGTTAAAGCCTCTGCCTTCTGCTCAGGTCATGATCCCAGAGTCCTGGGATAGAGCCCCACATCAGGCTCTCTGCTCAGCAGGGACCCTGCTTCCCTTCCTTTCTCTCTGCCTGCCTCTCTGTCTACTTGTGATCTCTGTCTGTCAAATAAATAAATAAAATCTTTAAAAAAAGAAAATGAATGCTTGATAACTAAATGAATGCTTTACTGAACAAATTAAATATGGCAATAGCATTTTATTTTATCATGCTTCACATATTAAACAATAATATTATATCACTAGTCTACAAATAATCTACTCGCATAGTCATTTGGAAGCTTTTAGCAAAAGAATTCTTCCTCCTGATTGTAGTATAAAAGCCACAGAAATATACAGAAGACTCCTAGGATAGAAAGTGAAATCCAGTTATCCGTGATTCCTTGAGGAGGACCTGACCTATGTATGTCCTGGGATGCACTAGTAACTGTTACATGTGATAGGATTATATTTAATATATACAGTTTCATTTACTTCACAAAGGACATATAAATTTGAGAATAAAATATTTGATGACTCTATAAAGTCTATATCTATTTGTAACTAATGTGGTAGAATTAAGATGTTAATTTGAAAAAAAATTCATTGAACACATACACATATTCAATTGTTTTTATATATATAAACAGCATTATTTATTTATGTAAATAAATGCATTGTCAGTAAAATCCATTTACTTATCAATCATAAGGGTAATTTTAAGTACTAAGAATAAGAAATATGTGAAAAGATAAGTGTTCAAGAGTGCAGTTTGTGGTAATTAATACAATATGATAGGCTCATGAAAAAGATATATTACTTGAACTTAAAAGCTTCTATAATTAAGCGATGACCACTTGAAATTTGTAATTAGTCTTGCTGCAGTTTTTCCTTGCACTTATTGCCCTTCCCCAGAAGTTCATTAAGAATTTCTGTGAATGTCCTTATGTTTAATCTCATTCATAGATTCCACTGCTGCTCACAAAACAAAGCCAAAAAGAGAGGTAACTCTATGTGGCACTCCATCCACAAGCAATACATTCATAAATAATTAAAAAGCTCTCTACTTCATTTGTTACCCATTCAGCTGATAATTTAAATGAGTAACTGAGGCCATTTTATCAGCACTTTTAATAGAATGCGACTCAGAAACTTCACAGTGTTATTTAAGAAGAAATGCTCACGTGTTAAGGTTTTTATTTTTTTAAATCAACAAAATAATTTTCAAATATTAAAAGAAAATGTCTCCTTTTCCTCCAAGTTTCCTTGCTATGTCAAAGTTACAAATAAATACATTAAAATCGTATTTTGAGTAGTAGATAAAAACAAAAGTTTTGAAACTGTGGGTTCAGTGTCTGGGTTAACTTGTATAAATATCTGAACTCAATGTATTAAGACTTTATTAGATTTTTTTTAGACTATTTAAAAATACATGCTGAGATAATGACAACATTATTTTATTCATTTTAATAAATAAATTATTTTATTTAATTATGTTTAGATATTTATTTATTAAATTAATGATTTAATATTTAATAATCTAAATTTGAAATATTTTAAATTCTAAAAATATTTATTTAATTAAATTGATATATTTAATATAAATATTTAATAAATTATTTAATCATTATTATAATTATGCAATACATTATGTATTGTGTAATAATTGCATTTTAATAAATAAATAAATGTATTATTTACATTATTTTATTTTATTTTATTTTATTTTATTTACTTGACAAAGAGAGGGAGAACGCAAGCAAAGGGAGCTGCAGGCAGAAGGAGAGGGAGAAGTAGGCTCCCAGCTGAGTAGAAAGTTCAACCTGGGGTTCCATCCCACGACCCTGGGATCACCACCTGAGTCGAAGGCAGATGCTTAAGTGACTGAGCCATCCAGATGCCCAAGGCTTTGTATTCTTCGCTTCTAAATATTGATGCTCCTTCATCTCTGGAGTTAGTAAATTGATGTTGAGAATTCATATCAAAGAATTGATAGTAGCTGTTAAACAGAAACATGTAATTTAGGGGAAAAAAAGAACAGAAGGAAGAGAAAGGCCAAAAGTCAAAAGCACATTAATATAAAATTTAATTAGATAAAAAAGCTGATATTCCTGAAGGGGGCTAATAAAAGAGCTGCAAAGAGCTGATAGGATTAGGAAAATTGTCCACTCCTGGTCATTTCATAATTTTAAACTATTCCTTATTAATAAATATACTTAGTTCCAGAAACACAAGCACATAAGAACATTTCCACCAAGTTTCCTCTAACAGCATTTACAAATTAGACGTTCAAACAATGCAGTTCATTACATGTTGCATCTGTATCTTAAAGTTTAAACACATTCTGTGACACATTTTCCAACAATTAAAATTAAAAAATATATATATACATATATATCTATGTATATATATATATACCTTATCCCTAAATGGAAAAAATATATATATAGAGAGAGAAACCTTATCCCTAAATGAAATCTTTCTTTGTTTATTAGATTAAATAGGTAAATTAGCAACAACAACAACAAACAGCTAATATTATAGAGGTAGGTACAATTGACCTTTTCATTCATTGCTATTTTCTAAAAATTCCTATTTTATTTTTTTCTCAAGTCTGTCATAATAATTTTCTAAATCTCCTGCCTTATTCAATTTTTTTCTTTTAGTGGAAATCTCTATTTCATATTTATTTTCTCTTCCTCCACTCTTTGCTCTAATAATTCAATGTATTATTAGATTTTCTGTTTTTCTCTTTATCCAGATATATCTTTTCTTTCTTTCTTTCTTTTTTAAATAATTTGATTTGCTGGCATTTTACATCAGTACATGCTTTCTTATGGATGTTAGAAATGTCTGTGGAACTACTAGAAGAATAAACTTTTTTACCTTTAAGAAGTTTACAGTCTAGAGTGCCTGGGTGGCTCAGTTGGTTAAGTGTCTTCCTTCAGCTTAGGTCATGATGCCAGGGTACTAGGATCCAGTCCTGCATCAGCTGCCTGCTCAGCAAGGAGTCTGGTTCTTCCTCTCCCTCTGCCCCTCCCTCTCTCTCTCTAATAAATAAATAAAATCTTTAAAAAAAAGACTTACTGAAATCTGAGACTGAATTACTAAATTCAGTCTTAATAGAAGACAGCTACACAAAGCAATAATCACAACTGGAAAATTTAGCGAGATCATGGTTTAACATTTTTGGTTGACACAGGACCTCTTTCAGTAACAACTTTCCCTAAATATCAATTTCTTTTTAAGGCAAAAAATTTTGACAAGAAATCCAGATCCTTCTGATCATTTTCATATCAATTTAATGTGACATCCTCAGAGTATATAATCAAATATGTAATTATTCTATCTGTTGCCTTGTATATTGCCTGTATCTTTTTCAGACTCAAAGTTCCATTGAGGTAGAGTTTTTTTTTTTTTAAGCAGAGATTTTTAAAGTGTTTGATATATACAAGATGCTTAATAAGTGTTTACAAAGCCTATGTATTACAGAAGCTTTAAACAGGCTTTAAAATAATGTAGGTGATATTAGTGGTCATATCAAACAATTTTTAGGTTTCAGTCATGTAAATAACTACATTTCTCAGAGACAGAGAAACATACAAATGGTCTGGGTCCAGTAGGATAATGCTAGCATGTGTTGTAAATTCTTTTATATGACCTTATTCTTGCAAGAATTGGTTATGTGGCAGAAAAAAAGGTATCACTATCTTATACTTTATTATTTAAAGAGATTTATGGAAGTCTTAATTTCTTACACTACCCCTTTGTTTCAGTGGACCCAATTTCCGTGGTAATGGTGAGAGGAAAGTAGGCAATTTAGGCAGCAGCAAAAATCTCCTACAAGGCACTATAAAATAAGGCTTGTTCTAGATCATGGGTCTGTCCAAAGGGGAATGTTAAGGGGTAGAATGGATGATGGATGCATTGTGGACTTATAACTTTAAGATTAATACTGTTATGCCCCAATAATGGGTCTATGATTAAAGGAGCGAGACTGATGTAAAGCAAAGGTCAAGCAAAGCTTTATTTCATGCCAAGCATCAAGAATCTAACCAAACGTTCGGGGCCACACCTCTTATGAGAGAAGGAAACCCTTTGCTGTTTCACAGTCTAGCTTTTAAGGGCAAAGGCCATGCAGTCAGGCCTGGCCACGCACAGGTGACCAATGAGATTTTAACACACACAGGAAACTCCACAGTGAGGCTAGGTGACCAATTGAGGTTCAATTTACCCTAGTATAGACATTTGACCCAGCCTATTACACCTTGATTAGGATTGGTGCAAAAAAGGTTCCCGAAGGGCGGAGGAGTGGGACATACTCCTTAGTATCTAGGGAGACAATATGCAAACACCGCCCCCCTCCCGCTGATTGATGTCTCCACCTGGCCTGACCCACCCTTGTATATGGGCTTTGTTACCTGGAGCTGATTTCCAGGACTTGTTTTTAAGTGAATCCCCTGGGGGAAGGGGAACAAGGACAGTTTAAGGGTTAACCTCAATGAAAGCCTCTTGCTAAAATATAAAAATATAAAATAGGTCCTTACATTACAACAACTCAGTAGGGAAAGTCCCAGTGTGGTGATAAAAGAAGTGAGGTAACTTGCATTGCACATTTTTTTTTAAAACGTGTAAGTTGTATTTTTCCGTGCCATTACATCATACTTTATCTTCATCTCTGTCTACTAGTTTAAAACTAGTTAAACAAACTCAACAATTTTTTAAAAAATATTTTATTTATTTATTTAAGAGCAAAAGCCAGAGAGAGAGAGAGAGAGAGAGAGAGAGAAAGAGAGAGAGCATGAGCAATATGGGGCTCGATGCCAGGACTCTTGAGATCCTGATCTGAGACAAAGGCAGACACTTAACTGACTAAGCAAATGAGACTCCCACAAACTCAACAATTTTATAAAATTTTTATTTGTTGGGGTGCCTGGCTGGAACAGTCAGTAAAATATGTAAATCTTGATCGTGGGGTTGTACGTTTGAAATCCACCTTGGGTGTAGAGGTTTTATTTAAAAATAAAATCTTTAAAAATTTTTTTTTCATTTTTTTATTTAAGCCATTGTATGGCAGTGTTGATCACTATATTGTACACCTGAAAGTAATATTAACCTTATTTTAACTAACTACAATTTAAATAAAAACTTTAAAAATAAAATAAAAATAATAATCATAAAAATAAAAAAGAGGAAAAATTATTTGGCAGGCAATTTTCTTAATTGCATTATTATTTATTATTATCATAGTCTGTGTGTGTCGGTGGGAAGTGGCTGGTATTACAGTGAGTTCCATATCTGTGTTACACTGAGGTCCATGTCTGTAGTCAGTCTTTTTTTTCTTTTAGTTTATTTTCAGGGATCCAAAATTCATTGTTTATGCACCACACCCAGTGCTTCATGTAATAAATTCCCTCCTTAATACCCACCACTGGGCTCACCCAACCACCTGCCACCCTCCTCTTCAAGACCCTCAGTTTGTTTCTCAGAGTCCACAGTCTCTCATGGTTTGTCTCTCCCTCCGATTTCCCCCAGCACACTTCTCTCCATCTCCCAGTGTCCTCCACGTTATTCCTTATGTATTGAGTCTTATAAAAACTTTTATTTCTTTCCCTATTCTGCTTTGCATATGCTTACCTTAGATGTTAAAATGTTATAAACCTCTCCTGCCTGGTCCATTTTCTCTCTCTTCTCTCATGATTTCTCATGCTCTCCCTGCCAACACCACATGCCTTACAATATCTGGATATGACTAATTTCTTCCTGAGCTACTTTATTCTACTCTGCCATATGGTTGCCCTTCCCTCTTCTGTACCATAACTTCTATCCCCTGCATTTGTGCTTTAACAATACCTCATTCTTTTCACTACATCTGTATCTTTGAGGTCAATACTCAGTAGTGCAATCGCTGGGTCATAGGCTAGCTCTATTTTACTGGAAAGAAGGGCCATATGCACCCCAGTGTTCATAGCAGCAATGTCCACTATAGCCATTCTGTTGAAAGAGTCAAGATCCCCTACAACAGACAAACGGATAAAGAAGATGTGATCCAAGGATACAATGGAATATCACTCAGCCATCAGAAAGGATGAATACCCAACTTTTGCATCAACATGGATGGGACTGTAGGAGATTATGTTAAGTGAAATAAGCCAAGCAGTGAAAGTCAATCATCATATGGTTTCACTTATTTGTGGAACCTAAGGAATAGCATGGAGGACATTAGGAGAAGGAAAGGAAAAATGAAGTGGGGGTATTGGAGGGGGAAATGAAACATGAAAAACTATGGACTCCAAGAAACAAACTGAGGGTTTTAAAGATGAGAAGGATGTGGGGATGGGTGAGCCTGGTGATGGGTATTAAGGAGGGCACATATTGCATGGGGCACTGGGTGTTTTACACAAACAATGAATCATGGAACACTACTTCAAAAACAAATGATGTATTGTATGGTAACTAACATAACATAATTTAAAAAAAAAAAGGAGAGGGACAATACCTAACACTCAATCTTTGCTAGTTTCTTGTTTACCTCCTTTTAAGAGTAAGCTCATTAGTGTTTTTTTTTTTTTTGGTTTGTTTTTTTTTTTTTTTTGTCTCAACTAAAAGAAGAAAAATAATACACATTATTTTGAAAACTTTTTGAACAGTGTACAAACGTTAGTCAAGTCCACAATGTCTCATCTCTTCTTCCTCCTAACATGGCTAAGTTGAAAAACCCTTTATCTGGGAAAAGATCATTGTCCAGCCACCTTGTGTAAGATTTTGGCTTTAGGTTAGATTATCCTTTCTTTCCTTTTCTGAAAATAAGTTGAAAATATTAATAGCCTCAGTTTTTCTTCCAAAATATGACTGCTTCTTTACCAAGTGCAAAAGCAACCCATTTTGACCATAGTAAACAGCTTGGACCTACTTTTTTTGGCTCACTGTTTTAGTGAGACAAGTGGAGTGAAGATGACACACCATTTCCAAATGTATTAATAATTGGTAGACCATACTTCTAAATTGAAGATTTGTTGCCATTAAATTACGACCAGACTCGCTATAATTACAGAGGTAAATTCTTTATATTTACTATATTTGAAATTACCATATAATACCAAAATAAAATTATGATTATGTGAAGAGTCTGTAATATTAAGAAGATGACTTTGAAATGATTGCTTATCTAAATGAAATTTCCCATTTTATAATCTTGTATAAGCTTCCGTTGTCATTTCCTATTTAAAATCTATTAGAAGGCACTCTTATTTTCCCTTAAGTGGGAAGTCAAATGTGGAACAAATTCATCCCAAAGGAACTGATTCTATGTTCCACTGAAGACAAGGTGGCTTCCATGTGGCATTTTGCCTCTTACATAATGTTCATCTCCTACAACAAATGGGGGTATGCTCTTTAGTAAACTAATTCAACTCAATTAGAGACATTGTCTTCAAGGGATAACATCATAGAGACTAGAATCAGAATCATACTTTTGGGAAAATTGGGCCCAGGATTTTTTGTTTTGTTTTGTTTTGTTTTGTTTTAAGATTTTATTTATTTATTTGACAGACAGAGACCACAAGTAAGCAAATAGCGGGGGGGGGGGGAAGCAGGCTCCCTGCTGAACAGAGAGCCTGATGCAGAGCTCAATCCCAGGGCTCTGAGATCATGGCCTGAGCCGAAGGCAGAGGCTTAACCCACTGAGCTACACAGGTGCCCCTGGGCCCAGGTTTTGATGGCTTCTTTCCTCAATCTTATAAAACCTATTTGAACTCTACTGGATGCCAGAACTGCTTAAAAATATTTGGTCCCTTGTAATTTTAACCTTCCAGTATTCAATGCACCTGATCCATGTAATATCCTATAGTATTTTTGTCAAATGAAGACTCTCAAAGTGTGTTTCTTGGGAGACACTTTTCAATTGGTTGCTTACATTTCTGCATTTATTATTTGTTCTAGGCCATCCTTTGAAGATGGTTGTATTGAATAGACTTGGAAGACAGAAATAGTATCTTTTTTTTTAACTTAACCTGTTGTGTTTGCAAATATTATCTGCCTCTCTTTTGATTCTTCTTGTGGGAACTGAGGCTCAGAACTGATATATAACTCCCATCCCTACACACACACAAACACACACACACAGACACAAACACACACACACACACACACACACACAAATAATGTTAATATTCTGGCTACCTCTATTGCTGTGAATAATAAACTATATTATTTCTGAAACATGAGTCTGCGTCTTCTATCAACACCCAAGAAACTACGGCAGACTCATACACCAGCTTTCAAATAAGGGAAAATAATCTCAGATGCTTTATATTTTTTGATAGTGTTACCTACTTCTGAACATATGACTGAGCACATATAAAGCTGGAGCCATGACCATTTAGAGCTTCTTCTGTGGAAGAACTATGCATTCACTAGTAAACAATAGTAGTTTCATCTTTTTTTTTTTTCCTCCTGGACACCATTTCCTCTCTCAAACTGTTGCTCAAATTGGATGGAGTCTAAGGTCCTTTGAGGAAATTTTTGTTTAATGATTCAAAATAAAATAGGAAGAGTCTAAAGTGCTAAAAATACTTCTAGATAAAAGGTATAAGATCATGCCAGAAAGGATAGTAATTTTATCTAACAACTGCCTGTTCACCCCTTTTTTGTTCATTAACTAATCTCCAAATTCCTGACTAAATCCCTTTTGTAAGACAGAATGTGAGCTAAAAACTGGGATTTTAAAAAATGTTCATTTGAAATCCAGTTAGTTAACATATATGGTTGTATTAGTTTCATGTGTACAATATAACATATAGCACTCAGTGCTCATCATGACAAGTGCTCTAATTAACCCCCATCACTTATTTAATCCATCACTCCTTTCAGATCCCGTCAAGTAACCATCAGTTTGTTCTCCGTAATGAAATGTCTGTTTCTTGCTTTGTTTCTCTTTCTATGTCTTATTATTTCCCCTTTGCTTGTTTGTTTTGTTTCTTTTATTCCATATATGAGTAAAGGTATTTGTCTTTCTCTGACTGACTTATTTCACTTTTAGCATTATACTGTCTAGTTCCAACCATGTTATTGCAAATGGCAAGATTTCAGTCTTTTTTATGGCAGAATAATATTCCATTGTATATACATACCACTTATTCTTTATTTATTCATCAATTGATGGATACTTGGGCGCTTTCCATATCTTAGCTTTATAAATAATGCTGCTATAAACATAGGGGTGCTAGCATCCCTTTGAATAAGTTTTTTTATATTCATTGGGTAAATACACACCAACAGGTTTGTTGGATCAAAAAGGACTTCTATTTTTAAATTTTATGGAAATTCCATACTGTTCTCAAATATGGCTGTATCAGTTTGCATCACCACCAACAGTTCACAATTGTTACTTTTTCTTTTTTTTTTTTTAAGATTTTATTCATTTGACAGAGAGAGATCACAAGTAGAGAGAGAGAGAGGAGGGAGCAGGCTCCATGCCTGGCAGAGAGCCCGATGTGGGACTTGATCCCAGGACCCTGAGATCATGGCCTGAGCTGAAGGCAGAGGCTTAACCCACTGAGCCACCCAGGCAGCCCCCACAAGTGTTACTTTTTCACATCCTCTCCAACACCTTTTGTTTCTTGTAGTGTTGATTTTAGCCATTCTGACAGGTGTGAGGTGGTATCTCTTTCTAGTTTTGCTTTGCAATTTCCTGATGACACATGATGATGGACATCTTTTCATGTATCTACTGAACATTTGAATGTGTTCTTTGGGGAAACACTTGTTCATGTCTTCTATCCATGGTTTTATTGTATTATTTGTTTTTGGATGTTGACTAAAAACTGGATATTAAGTAACACACAAGACAGGTTTCCTTGAGCTTAAATTTTATTTGCATGAGTATCATTAACAGGAAAAAATATGCATATGGGTATGTACAAGTGTGTTTATGTATACATCTATCTATCTATCCTCTATCCCATGTCTTCTAATTGTGGTAAATCCTGTAAGGTGGGGAATGGGATAGTCTGAAGAAATATGCTTCTGGATATGCTGGGTAAGCAAATTTAATTGCACTCAGATGCATTGGATATAAGTGAATCACTCAAATGAGTTATTTAATATTATATAGAAACAAATTAAAAGTTTATGTAGTTGAAAATAATAGGTAGTTAAAATAATTTTTTTGTTTGTTGTTTTTGTGTCTTTTTTTGTTTATATATACTATGGTGTGAATGTTTATGTCTCCCAAAATCATATTATGAAATCTAACTCTGTAAGTGCTAGTATTAAAACATAGGGGCCTTTGGGAGGTGATTAGGTCATAAGTGGGATTACAGTCCTTTTAAAGGAGACCCCAGAGAGTTCTCTTGCTTCATTCATCATGTACGTTTACAGTGAGAAGATAGCCATCTATGAGGAAGTGGGCTCTCCCTGGATCTGCCCATTCCTTAATCTTGAACTTCTCCGTTCTAGAACTGTGAGAAATAAATTCCTGTTCTTTATAAGCTATTAAGTCTATATCATGTCCGTTATAGCAGCCTGCATGCAGAAGGACACTATGACCTAAAATGAGAGCAATAAATATAAAGTTTCAGTAAAGTCAGTTGGTACAATGTTTTTTTTTTTTTACTTAGAGAAGACATGCTGCTTCATGTTAAACCTTGATATTGTATATGTTTCTTGAAGGGCCACTTCTTACTCCTTTGTGTGTTTTCCACAAAGTCCAGGATGATGCCTTACATAAAGGTAATATTTTATAAATACTGTTGGAAATATATACTTCTCTAAAATCTTATTTTGCCTACAGATTACTTGGATCCACTTTGCCTTGTGTAGAATATTTGAAATATATTAAGAACAGAATGTCTCTCTAAATAACATTTAGAATCATCATTAGTTTATGACTCCTGACTGATTTGTTTATGCAGTGATACTTACTGCAAGAACACTGAAGTTTGTAATATAATTTTGAATTAATCACCAAGCTAGTTTATTTTAACTTATAAAAAAATAATTTCTCATGTTGGTTTAATTCTGCTCTTATGTTATGGTCATGACATTTTCATTAAAATAAAGTAGAAAATAGAAGTAAATAATAAATGAAAAATAAAAATTAAAAAATAAAAAAATAAAAGCAAATCTCTTGTGAAATGTTAAACTTTTCTTACTTATTTTGTTTTGCTTTTCTTCTACCATGCTGGCAAAGCTGTATATTGCAGATAGGTACAATTTTCTAGGTGCTAGGTTTGTTACTTTTGCTAAAATTTTCAAAATATAAGGAGTTGAATAGTCATGGATTGTTTATTAAACTCCTTATCTACACATATAAAAATAAAACAATGATGGTGACCTGGGTATTTCTAAAATTGTATTCTGTTTTTCCATATTATGGTTTACAATGTAATTAATAAAGATTCTGCATATATTAACATCATCCCATTCTATCTCATCTGTATGTCCATACAGAGCATGTATGATTTCTATTCATTGCTATGTTGTGGTGAAGAGATTGTCTGAAGTAGTCTATATTTATGCAGGTAGATCTTAAGCTACGGTGCTCTTGTTTATTTGCTTGTTCGTGATCAGTATGTTTGAAAGATGGTAACTATTGCATCAGGTGTGACGATTAAAAAATATTATTGGTGCCTGATACACTGTGATAAAATAGGTAAGTCAATTCATAATTTGTTAATTAAATTAGAAAAGAAATTCCTTTGGATTTGTTCTTTATTAAGAGTTTTTTTTTTTTTTAACGAATGCCTTGGGATGTTTTTTGTGTAATATATATCACATGCCTCAACCTTTAAATTTGAATGTAGAAAAGAGTTATCAGAATGAGCCTAGAAAATATTGTTATGGGGGCGCCTGGGTGGCTCAGTGGGTTAAGCCGCTGCCTTCGGCTCAGGTCATAATCTCAGAGTCCTGGGATTGAGTCCCACATTGGGCTCTCTGCTCAGCAGGGTGCCTGCTTCTTCCTCTCTCTCTGCCTGCCTCTCTGCCTACTTGTGATCTCTCTCTGTCAAATAAATAAATAAAATTTAAAAAAAAAGAAAACATTGTTTTGAAATATTTTTGTTCTGTTGTATTATGTTAACTTAGGAAATAATGGTAGTTATTTTTATTAGCATTTCCTACTTTCCACATGCCCTTACAGATGAGATATCATGTTTTTCCTACTCTTTTTATCGTGGTTGTTATATTCTTCATGATCAATAACAATCAATGAAAATTCCTAACATTAATTTTCTTTGGGAAAGTGATATTTTAGCAGGAATCCATGACCTAAAATTTTAGCTGTTGTTCTTCCAGGAGATGAGACTATCAATGTTCCCGAAATTTCAAGAAATAGAACTTATTAATTGTGTTGGTTGATGTTTATTGTCTCTGAACTTAGAGGTGCATAATTCAATTTAAAATTTATTTTGGGGGCGCCTGGGTGGCTCAGTGGGTTAAAGCCTCTGCCTTTGGCTCAGGTCATGATCCCAGGGTCCTGGGATCGAGCCCCGCATCAGGCTCTCTGCCTAGCAGGGAGCCTGCTTCCTCTTCCCTCTCTCTCTGCCTGCCTCTCTGCCTACTTGTGATCTCTATCTGTCAAATAAAATAAATAAAATCTTAAAAAAACCGGAGTGGACATTATGGGGGTGCTTATCTGAAATTGAGGGACATTATAAAAAAATAAAAAATAAAATTTATTTTGAATTGAAAACAAGATCTTACTGAAGTTTAGGCATCCCACTTTATATCAGGCCTCCAGTACATTCTAATTTATTTATAGAAAATATCATAAACATGAATGACACTTTTCCTATTGCATTTATATGAAACTGCAATGACTCAAAGATGTCAGATTTGAAAAGCACTACCTTTCTATAATTTCTGTTTCTTAGGAGGAATGGATATACCATTTTAGCTCAATTATCCAACAGTATTCAAAACCACCATGAATTTTAAAACATAGTTATTACACCCTAAAAATCAAGTATGAAAATGTATAAACAACCAAATCTCTATCTGTAAATGAAATACTCCCACACAGACGGGTTTTAAAACTTTCTAACTTAAGGAATTTGATAGCACAGACTCAGGGTAGTAGTTTCAGTGCCTACAGTATACTTTCAGGGAGAGAGTAATGTAAGCTCTGAGTCACTTTCTGCCTAGAGATGACCTAATAGTGGTTCTGGCATTGTTTGTTTGTTTTTGAAAATACGTTCCTGGGCGTCATTCAGAAAATGCAGATTTTGGCATCTATATAAATTAAGGATGATCTTTTTGAACTTTTGTCTTTCATTACATCAAATTAACATAATTGGACAGAAATTCCACTAAATTAAGCATTGTAAGGAAATGTGTAAATTGGAGCTACTCAAATTAGTTGCTCTTTGAACTATGTGCTGTTGGTTCAGGATTAGATAAGGAGTTTGAAGGCAAACCTAAATCATTGCTTCCTTTTTTGAGAGATTCTCAGCATATTTTCTTAAAATTAGCTGAAATAAACAATGTGTTTAGTCGCAAAGTGATTTGCATTTTTGCACAAACTCCCTAGCTCCTTGAGAATTATAACAGATATTTCATGAAACATCATTGATCTTTACTTTGTTACACTGCTGTAAAGTACATTTAGAGTTGCCAGTTAAAGGTGTTAGTGTTGAGATGAAATGTCATGCATTTTTCTTCACTTCCATGCAAATGAACACAGTAAATTATTAAGACACAATGAAGAAAAAAAAAATTGACAATGAGTTCCAGATTTTAAAAATCACTTGCCATTCAATCCAAATTGTGAGTTTGATCAGTTACCGAACACTTTATAATGCACCCCCGGTAATTTTACAGAGATTACTTTTTTCTTACCAATTCTTGATTATTCTGTCTTGCAATGCAGAGAAAGCTAACTAATTTAAAATAAACTTCCGTTAATTTTGATTGTTATAAACTTAAAATTGACTAATTTCCATATACAGAGTTTAAAATGTTCACAATTTACATTAAATATATATTCTGTGTATACCTTGGAAAAATTATACTGAAAATTGAAATTAAAATGATGTTGTATATAGCTGCAAGAAGCCGCCTGTCCCATTTCATCTTACTATATAAGTTGTGTCAGGTAATTTATAAAATCCCTGCTGCATAACAAATCTATTTTTTGTTGGAATGGGTAGTAATGTTTCTTCTTATTTCGAAATAAGAGTTGGTATATGAGTGCCTCTGCAACTGTATTTTTCCTAAGTGGCTTCATGGTCCTGAACTGAGAAAGCTCAGAGCATTAAACATCAAAGTAATATATTTTGACACAATTAGACATCAAGGAAATGCAATTAAAATGACACTGAGAGGGCGCCTGGGTGGCTCAGTGGGTTAAGCCGCTGCCTTCGGCTCAGGTCATGATCTCAGGGTCCTGGGATCGAGTCCCGCATCGGGCTCTCTGCTCAGCAGGGAGCCTGCTTCCCCCTCTCTCTCTCTGCCTGCCTCTCCATCTACTTGTGATTTCTCTCTGTCAAATAAACAAATAAAATCTTTAAAAAAAAAATGACACTGAGATATCACTACACACTTACCAGAATGGCTAAAATAAAATGTAATGACAAGCCCAAAAGAAAAAAATATACCATTTGATGATACACAATGGCAAGTTGTACCATAACTTAACCATCTCAGACTAGTGTAGTGTTAAATTTGTTTTTCTAAGCCATGTTTTGGGTCACTTACCACTTTTCAAGGATATAAAGTGCTATCATTTTACTTAAAACTGTGAAATTTGGTCAGATTTAAATTTCAATTTATGTTAAAACATTCTGTAAACTGTGTTAGACTTTGACATTTGTTCCCTCAGTTCAGTGAATAACACTATATCATATTCTGAAAAATACGCTAATTTTTATTTTGAAAAATATCCCTTTTTCCTCTTATGGTAATTATTAATATGAATTAATAGTAGAATTTGATATGGTCCAATATGACCATAAATACTTTATAGTATATTATCAAATTTAATAATGAATATAATGTACTTCTTTGGACAATTTTTAAAGACCAGTCTACTCTTAAAACAAAAAAAATGGAGATGCACTTCTTTAGTTCACACAAATTTCATTTTCGTATATATAACCTCAGATAAATTTCAACAAATCATAATTTATTAAAATCATGTCTACTTAAAAATCTCATAGAAGAGTTAAACCATCAAAAATAAAAATAAACATACACAACACACACACATCACCCATGTATTGGCAAATCACAATTGCTGTAACAATACATTAGGCATTCCACAGTTAAGGGCTATCAAAATTTCCATCAGTGACAAAAAGATTTGTATCCAAATGGACTGATTTTCCAGAATCCAAGAAAAAGTCTCCTAGGATTTATTTAAAGGTAAATATTTGAACAAATACTTCTTAAATTTAGGAAATTCAGAACATACGATTAAAGAATATTTGCAGTGCAGACTATATTCAATCCTTCCTTCAAAATGTGCCTTTGAGTACATAATTCTGTTTTCTCGATCTAAATTGAGCTGTCTTCCAAGGAAGTTTTCCAAAATGTGTGTCTCTGTGTGATAAATGTTCTAAGACCTAACATGCTTCATTGTATTTTTACTGTGCTCTCAAATTTAATCAATAATTTGGATTGATGTATAATACCTAGTTTCAAATATCTTTTCCATCTATAAAAACTCCCAGCTGTCTCTTTATATGCTATTACTATTGAGAATTGTGCTGTCAGTATTATTCTTGTATATTTTAGGTGATCTGTTCTTCTCTTGGGCATCATTTATGCTCTTCTCTGTTTTTGATATTCTTAAAACTCACCATAATGTATACGAGTGGTTTTTAGTGTGTGTAGTTTTTGTTTTGTTTTGTTTTGTTTCTGATATCTCGTGTTTGGCATCATTTAAGTCTGGTATCTTTTATCTTTCTTTAATTCTCCAAAATTTATCTCAGTACTTATTTAAATATTTTCTTTATTTTTTTTTCTCTTCTGCTGTATTTGGGCAGAAGTCATGAATTTGTTTGTTTGTTTTTCCCAACTCATTTATTCATTTTACAGCTATATTCATCTTAGTCTCCATTTATTGTATTCTTTATTTCAACAATTTTCACTTAATTTATATTCACAGTATAGTATCTTTCTTTTCCTTGTATATGTATATCATTATTTTATCATATACTTTTAAGCTATTTTTAAAAATATTTTATTTATTTATTTGACAGTGAGAGATCACAAGTAGGCAGAGAGGTGGGCAGAGAGAGAGGAAGAGAAGCAGGCTACCTGCTGAGCAGAAAGCCGGATGTGGGGCTTGATCCCAGGACCCTGAGATCATGACCTGAACGGAAGGCAGCGGCTTAACCCACTGAGCCACCCAGGCGCTCCTTTTAAGCTATTTTTTAAAAGTACAGTCATTCTTTTTTTTTTTAAGATTTTATTTATTTATTTATTTATTTGACAGAGAGAGATCACAAGTAGACAGAGGGCAGGCAGAGAGAGAGAGAGGGAAGCAGACTCCCTGCTGAGCAGAGAGCCTGATGCAGGACTTGATCCCAGGACCCTGAGATTATGACCTGAGCTGAAGGCAGTGGCTTAATCCACTGTGCCACCTAGGCGCCCCTAAGCTATTTTTTAAATTCCTGTTCCAATAACACTTGGATTGGCATATAAAGTTAACCACATCATATTTTTTAGGTAAGTAATTGTACTTTTTATGTGCATAGTTATTTTGGTCCATGAGTTCAGCTCTTCTTAGGATCATCAAATCTCTGTAAAGTCTGGGTATGCTAGGATTTTCTAAGCAACAATAAAATACATTGAAACCTGGTAGCTTAATTATAATAATGTTTTCTTTCTCAATCATTCACAATAGTATTCCATTCTGAGTAGCTTCCTTCTATTTTGCAGCTATAGTGTTTGGAAAAACTTGAATTATGATATTACTGTGATAATGTGAATTAGTCAGGGTTTTTCAGAGAATCGGGAAGAGAAAAAAAGGAAGATATTCTCCAGGGCCAACTCTAGAAGTGACTATTAAAACATCTGTCCAAATTCAATTGAACAAAACTCAGAAATGCCATCTCCAGTGAAATACAAAAAAGATTATATATAGTTCTGGGCACACACATCTCATTTGACCCAATGATGTATATCAATGAAAGACTGAAGGCCAATCACCACTCCATGGGAGAATTTAAAAATAAATTTACTAATGAGGCCAAGAATTCAGAATCACAAATACTTCAGAACTAATAATAACTGCCTTCACTTGATGTTATTCTATAAGATAAATCCTACGGTCAAGTTTCAATTTTAAATTCTTAAATCCTTATGAAGAAGCATCATTTGGAGGGAGCAGTTTTCATAATTTATCATCCATCAGCCTTTTTTAAAAGATTTTATTTATTTATTGGACACAGAGAGAGAGAAAGAGAGCGAGAGAGAGAGATCACAAGTAAGCAGAGAGGCAGGCAAGCAGGGAGGGAAGCAGTCTTCCTTTTGAGCAGTGCCCGATGTGGGGCTGGATCCCAGGACCCAGAGACCATGACTTGAGATGAAGGCAGAGGCTTAACCCACCACCCACGTGATGAGAGAGCCACTCAGGTGCCCCTCATCCATCAGTCTTAATTGATTGGAGGAAAATGTGTGGAGGAATAATGCCTTAGGGAGCTAATCTCTCTAAAGAATTTTCAAGTCTTTACCCCTTCAAGGTTTTGTACAGTTCTGATAGCCTCTAAACATCCAGCGGATTTCTACAGTGACAGGCCTGTTAAAACCTGTCTTCAAACCAGGAATAGAGCTTGAAACATACCAGTCAAGGGCAACTTTGAGTATTTTAAGGCGTTTATCATCATTTCTTTGTTTTTGGTTAATATCTGAAATAGTTCCATATTACACTTGGATAATTTCTCCAGAGCTGACTTTGAAGGAGGCATTCAGTTCCAGCTAGTTCCATATTTTGGCAAGAACTATACTTCTATATTAAAAAAAAAAAAACATATTTTAGGGCACCTGGGTGGCTCAGTGGGTTAAAATCTCTGCCTTCGGCTCAGGTCATGATTCCAGGTTCCTGGGATTGAGTCCCACAGTGGGCTCTCTTCTCAGCTGGGAGCATGCTTCCATTCCTCTCTCTCTGGCTGCCTCTCTGCCTTCCTATGATCTCTGTCAAGTAAATAAATAAAATTTTTAAAAAAACATATTTTATACCAGTTATTCATGTTTATTAACTAAGATATCACAATACAAATAATACAAACAGTTGCTCTTTATTAATACCTTCAACCAAGATCAAAAAATATGTCATATTTTCTCCAAAAATTTTATATCATCTGATAGGTCAGATATATATATAAAATTACATTTAAAGTTTTAAAAATATCAGCAAATATTTTCATTTAAATGCCAATTTGAAAAGAAATCTACTTTTCCAAACACGACTTTTTATCCTATTTATTTTGAATTTTGTCAACAACTGATAAAATGTTTAGCGAGACTATAAATTTTAGATCGAAAAAAATGATTAATAGATGTAGGTTCAAATTATTATGTTCCATTAAAAATGATTTAGTCTTTGATGAACATCTGTTTGGTAATATGTTGTATCCAGATATAGTCAATTAAAGACATATATAAAATTATAGGGAAATGACATCTTCCGTTCCATTATGAGTAGAGCTTTTAAAATGCTATTTGCCACAACCTGTCATCTTGTCATTATGTAGCATTATGTAGCAATTAAAAAATGTATACTCTTCACTTAGAAGTCTTTTGGAAATCTAAAATATGACTTCCTATGGTTTGTGTCTCCATATTGCTTTATTGCCAGTTAAAACAAATCCACATGCTTTGATTCAAAGGTAATAAATTCCTCTTATTTGGAAAAAGGATGTTTATTTTTGTTCTCTCACCCTTAGCAGGTGGTTTCATTTTAGCACACTTCAGAGTTATAATTTCATGCTTATTAAAAACATTTATTTTGATCTACATAGATGAATGAAACTTTTATTTTATTAAATTATTTGCCAAAAAATCTGTGAGTTTTTAAAATGTATTTCATTTGAAGGGTTATTTTAGAGCATTCAAAGAGGATCTAAGAGTGTGGTATTATGCAGTTTTTAAGTAGGTATGAAATGGTTAATTATAGGATTGTTTCTTTAGGCTTATGTATATTGTCCATTATATGCTATAAAATATTTTGAAAGTAAATTTAAAGTATGTTTTATGTAGTTTATTTTTTGGAAAAAAATATTGAAATGACTTATGAAATTCAGTATACTCTCAACATTAATTTATTTTGAAATTTACCAGTTGTCTACTGAACTATTATATGGCAGATATTACTTCAGACTACACTGGTAAATGAAATAATTGGCTTTGTAGAACTTTTATTTTAATGGGTGAGACAATTCAAAGCTATAAACCTTAATAAAAATGGCATAGTGCATTCAAAAAGGAAGAGTACAATGGGGAAAAAGAAAAATTCGATCAGGGTGAGAAAAATCAAGGTTGCTAGGCAGGGGATGGGGAGTTAAATCTTTTAATAGAAAGATCAGGGTACTTACAATGAAGCTGACAATTGAACAAATGTATGGAAAGGTGATGAATTTGCGCAGAACTATCAGCAATAAGGTCACTCCAGACAAAGGAATTGGCTATCTTGAAGGCCATAAGGTTGGATCATGCCTGGCATATCTGAGGAATAGCAAGGAGGCCACTGTGAGTGACTGAAGAGTAGCAGGGAAAGAGGTCACAGAGGTTAAATGAGTGGCTAGATCATGTAAAAGCTTAGAAGTCATTGTAAAACTCTGGCTTTTATATTTGGAAACTTACTGTGTGATAGAATTTCTGCTAATAACTGAGAGTTCAATTGTCCATAAACTTTCAAGGATTCTTATTCTAGTAAGACAGAATAAAGAGAAAGAGTTCATATTTTCACATGGTGTAACAAATGCTCGGAGATACAAGTGTAGGAAGCTATGGGAGCACAGAAGAAGGCACTAAAATCACAAAATGATGTTGTATATAGCTGCAAGAAGCCACCTGTCCCATTTCATCTTACTATATAAGTTGTGTAGGTAATTTATAAAATCCCTGCTGCATAACAAATCTAATTTTTGTTGGAATGGGTAGTAATGTTTCTTCTTATTTCGAAATAAGAGTTGGTCTATGAGTGCCTCTGCAACTGTATTTTTCCTAAGTGGCTTCATGGTCTTGAACTGAGAAAGCTCAGAGCATTAAACATCAAAGTAATATATTTTGACATAATTAGACATCAAGGAAATGCAATTAAAATGACACTGAGATATCACTACACACTTACCAGAATGGCTAAAATAAAATATAATGACAAGCCCAAAAGAAAATATATACCATTTGATGATACACAATGGCAAGTTGTACCATAACTTAACCATCTCAGACTAGTGTAGTGTTAAATTTGTTTTTCTAAGCCATGTTTTGGGTCACTTACCACTTTTCAAGGATATAAAGTGCTATCATTTTACTTAAAACTGTGAAATTTGGTCAGATTTAAATTTCAATTTATGTTAAAACATTCTGTAAACTGTGTTAGACTTTGACATTTGTTCCCTCAGTTCAGTGAATAACACTATATCATATTCTGAAAAATACGCTAATTTTTATTTTGAAAAATATCCCTTTTCCCTCTATGAATTGGGCCATGGAGAAGGTGACACCGACTCGCTTCGCAAACTGCCTTGGTGAGAGACCCAGGCAGCTCCAGAGGTTTGGGACGGCCTGGGGTCCTCTTGGCCCACCCATGACTACTCCAGTCAAGTGTAGTGATCAGGCCTGGGTTGATGAGGAGTGGTTGCTATGACCTCAAAGCTTTGTGACATCACAGATGCTGGCTTCACTGAAGCAGCTGTCCCTCTCCCATAACCTTGGTGTCCTATGGCTTTAAGTAGGAAGCTCCGGGAAGGACAGAACAAGAGCCCTCTGAACCTGATCAAGAACTCAGGATGTCTTGTGGGTTAATGTCCAACTTCCCCTTTCTGGAGACATAGAGGAAGGAAAATGACATTCAGTATACCTTCCTTTAGGCCAACATATCCCCGGAGATGGCAAGGTGTCCTTTTCCACTACAATTTCTAGATATTTCAAGAAAAGGTGAGGCCTCGCGGGTATGAATAGCTCTCCGTGGGTTTTCTCGTCCTGTGGGTGAGAGCGTACTTTGTCAGCGTCTTTCGCCTATGCGTCTGTGATGACTAAGGTACGGAAAGTCCCTTTCCGAGGTAAAAGGTGATGGCATCGATATATGGTGCTGTCTGGGGCCTAGTCTCCTAGTGTTCTGAAACACACGGCTAAGGGATGAGGCCTCTGTCTACCTGGCTTTCCCTTAAATACCTTTGCAAAGACTTCGAGGGAGTGACCTTCTGCATCAGAGCTAACTCTCATTGAAGAGGCCTGGACCGAAACTGTTGTCATTATTAGTTAACTGTACTTGTTGTGGTAACGGGTATAGACATGTGGACCAAGTCTCTTTAGTCAGAAGGAAAGGGACGGCCTATACCGACGGCTTGCAAGGCCCATTCGAGCAGACTTTTGGAGTGAGCCGCAATGCCTTTGCAAGGACTAGTGGATCAGGAAGTTTGGGTCCATTTCGGCACCACAGTATTCCTCTGCCGTCGAAGTGAATGAAACCCTGGACCTTGCCTTGACATGAATGTCCCATGCCCTGCTGTTGGGAAATGGAAAAGGAAGGGAATACTGACGGGCAAGAAGTCAGAGAAGGAGACCCACCAGGAGTGACTCAGGACTCTGAGAATCCAGCTGAGGTTTACCAAAAAGAGAACTGCTTAATGGGTAGTCAGGAGTTGTGGAATATATTAAGAGGAGCACTGGACGTACATGCAACTAAAGCATCCCTGAATACTCTGTCAAAAACGGATGATGGATGATAGGCAGGCTTTCTCAACAGAACAGCAACAAGAACAACATAATTTCAGAGGAAAACATTATGGCCCTCTCTAAACCAAAGGCAGTCACAGGAGAAAAGGAAAGAATTATATTGTTTATTGTCTTTCCTTTATTGAAATGACATGGAATTGGTTTCCTAAAATGTCCTTTTTTGAATTGGGTCTTTATCCTTGTGAATTAGAGTTTACCCACCTCTTCCATCTCTGGATTTGATGAGAGGACATCACAATGCCTTCACTAAATACCTAGAGGAGTGGCTCAAGAAAATGTCTTGACCTGGCCTTCTGTGTGTTGGCTGGGGTTGGATTACTGCTTCAAATGGTTCCGTCACTACTAGAGCTGAGATTTTGTAGGATTACTGACCTAACTTGGATGTTCCTATGTGTCTGCGAATTTATCCTTTTCTCTCAGTTCTTGGATTTGCTAGCATAAATGTGTGGATGTGCCTCTTCGGTTTTTCTTTTTTCCTTTCTCCGAGTTGTCATGTGGTTTCATACTTGCAGCTGTGTGCTTGTCTCCCTGTTTTATCCCAGTAATGGCTTCTGTGGTTTGTTCGTGTTGTGAAAACTGAAGTGTGAGGTCTCCTGATTCATTTCCTATTGGTTTGTTTGTATTTCCTTAATTTTGATAATCACATGTATGATTTCAATTTTTCTGTTAACTTTGGAGTTCGGTTTTTCTTCATCTTGTTCCTTCAGTCGTCCTTATAGGGGGATTTCTTTTTCAGTGTTTTTAAATTTTGGAAATGCACACATTTAACCCTATATGGTTTCCCCATAAAATGTTTTGGCATCCTCCTCTAAGTTTCTTAGAATTCCTTCATTCATGGCTCTTCTTTTCCTTTGGATTTTCTTTCTTGCATTCATTGCAGTTCGTGAATGTGTTGTGTTTTCCACTTTAGTGTCTGGCTGTATTTCCAATTTGAAAGTGATATCTTCCTGTTTTCATACCTTCGTGATCATAAGTGCACAGGATAGGTTTTGACTTCTCTTCCATGAATTACGACTGGATTTGGACTCGAGCTCATGACCTGCGATAGACAAAGTTAGGTCTGCTGCTGGGAAGAACATATCTTATTGTCCTCAGAGACGCAATCTTTCTCATCGATCCCCAAAGTTCAGGTGGTCTCGAGAGCCCATGTGGACGTCTGTTATTCCTTAGCACCTTCCCATCCAGATGATCTGTCCTGTGCTTAACGTAGATATCATAATTGCCAACAGTATTGGATAAAATTTACCATCTCCCTTCCTGTGTGTTCATACCTTCCAACGTTTAGATACACCCTTGTTCGTGGTGTATATGTTGGCAATTCTTCCAGGTTTCTGTTGTTTTGATGCTCCATCAAGACAAAACAACTTCCGCTTATCTTTTGTCTCTCGAAGGCATAAAATGACTCTCGCTGACTTATGCACAAACACTTTGGCTCTCTTCTCCTTGGGAATAGCATAACCTACATCTTCCCTGTTTCTTCACTTGCAAGCTATGAGTATCTTTATAGTCGAAGGAAATCTCCTATGGTCAACAGAAGGACGAGCTAGTTTAATATTTGTTGTTTTCTTATGGATGTTTTCTACCTTTTTTTTTTTTTTTGATTTGGAATTTCAACCACTGTTACAAACTGTTTGTATTGACGGGAGACTTTAGTCCTGATACTGAATGTATTATTGATAGGTAATAGTTCACTTTCTCATTTCGGTTGGCTTCTGACTTGGATTCTATTTGCCTTTCACCTATATGGTATTTTCTTGGGGTTGCTTCATTGGTACGATTCCTCACTTCCTTCCCATATTTTGCATGTCTTATCTTTGTGTGTTTGCATGTGCATGTGTTAATGCTGTGTGGTGTGTGTGTGTTTCACATCACAATTATTATTAAAATACGAGAGAATGGAATTCGGTCTCTTGTGGGTAGCAATTCAATTTGACATGCCTTGAAATCTCACATTCCATCAGTTTCAGGAAATCTCCTGCAAGGAATGTCATCTCTTGTCCTCTTCAAGTAACACGTGTTCACACAAAACTGCTTTCCAAAGAACAGCACCATTTGAATTTCTCATTAGAGTCATACTGTTTGTACCAATACCCTTTCTTTTTCGTATGATTCTTGAGTGTCATGAGTTAGTGAAATCGTCTGTCTGATGTCGTTCTGAGAATGATAGATGTGACAAAGCCCAATGCTCTCCGCAAGACTGCCATAAGAGACAAGTGGAAGAATTCCTTCTTGCTTATGTCTCAGTACGAATTGCGGTGACATGGAGGAGAGTGAGATGGTAGTAGTGTCTAATAACCTCATGCTTGTCTTCAGCTATGAAGGCAACAGGAAGATGAACACAACAACTGCATTGGGGTGGAAATTGACCTGAAGCCTACAAGATAAACTCCACAGCGAAAGAAAACGGAAGTTGCAGAGATGATGGGAGAAGGTTGGAGACATGGCTCAGGGGATATTTGGTTGGTTAGTGGATCAGAGGGCTGGATCCCATGAAGAGTACCAAGGCACAGGAGAGCAGGGCACACTGGGAACCCACAAGGAACCTGTTTCCCAGTGCCGTTGACTGTGAGACGCAGAGGGTCTGAAGGGCACGAGTACTTTACAACACAAGTGTTGAAGGCTGAAGTTTTCCTATCAGCAGGCTTGGCAGACATCAACTTGAAGGAACACCATCTTTTTCCTGCATATGACACCAACAAGCGACCAGGAGCAGACAGCCTGGAGACAATGATCAGAGAGAGACAATACTAAGTGACGCACTGGGAAGATGGTGAGTAGTGGGAGTGATTCCGTGAAAGGCAGTGTTCGTGGAGATGTCTCAATGTGGACATAATAAATTTTGGGCTCTCGCAACAGCAGCATCAAGACAAAGCTACTGGCCAAGACAGGTATGTGAGGACATAGGCTGCCTAGCCAGCCAACTCGAAATCCCGACAGTGGAATACTTGGAAAACTGCCTTCCTCAGTCCAAGATGCTTAGTCCAAGGACAACGACTCTCCCATAGGGGACGAGAAGAAAGCTTTGACCACATGTTCTCTTCTGAACACAGCATTCTGCAGGCCTGCGTTCTGCTGAGTTGCTCGAATTTCTCCTTTCACAGGCACACCAGAGCCCACCAAGGTAAACCTCTGCATATTCAACCCGGACCCTAAAAACAACAAAAGGCCGGAAAGGAGAGCTACAGCAAATGACTGGCCTCCAGGACAGGGTCAGCCACAACACAAACAGCAGTGGCATGCATGCCACATACACACTCACAAACACACACACACGCACGCACTCAACAAACCTTAAGGGCCAGCCCTGGGTACTCCGGATCTCTTCCTCCTAAATAAATTACCCTCAGGTTAGAAAGCAGAATGAGTTTAACGAATACAGAGAGGTGACAGAGACTTAGATCCAATGCAAAGATGAAAAAATCAATTGATGCCCAGGTAAAGGAAGAAGGAATGATTATGGCTAGGCAATCAGAGTGAACCCTCTACATAGAAAACGCCCGATGCGGGATTGAAAGCAGGGGCCTGGATACTCGCTGTACGTCAGAAAACATAGGAGATATCAGAGAGTCTCGAACCACAGAGATAAAACTGATAAAGATAAAAGCACCTAAAGAACTCCTGAAGAGAAGATTGGCAGGAGACTGTACACTGCAGCTCCATGCAGGATCCCATGATCTTACCTCCAGAGGCTTTTCCAAAAATTTCAATGCTGTTTCAGTTCTCATCATTTGAATTCGGGTGGCCCTCCAAAGATAGGGTCCTTATTCAAAAGAGCGAGACTGATACAAAGTGAAGGTCAAGCAAACGTTAATTTTGCACAAAGCATCGAGAATCATATTGACCGGTCAGGGCCTTCTCTTGCAAAGAGGCAACCCCTCCCAGCCTCAGAGACTAACATTTATAGCGGTAGTTTAGCCAGGCTATACAGACGTGGCCAATGAGATAACAATACAGAAAAAACTGCACAGTCGTGCTAAGTCTGCTACACCACAAAAACAAAAATGCTAGGTAACACATGGGTGGACAATTGGATCTCAATTTACCCTAGTAGATATATGCGTGCCCCTCTAATGGGATGTCTTCACCTGGCCTGATTCACCCTTGTATCTAGGCTTTGAGAGTAAGCTCCTCTGGGAGGAGTAGGGTCAATTTTGTTTACAGCATGGGTTCAATATAAGTTTACTGCAGAAACACAAAATGACTCCCTCTGGCCTAGCGGACCTTATAATGAGTAGCTGTAGCATCCCTAGAAATAGAGCCAAAATGACTTCCAAATCTTCAAAACTGACGATTTACCAAAAGCAGATTCTACATCCTAGAACCTTAGGTCCAGAATGGACTCATGTACTTGGAGTCCACAGGAGCAAGCATGGAGCATGTTGGAAAAGACCCATAGCCCAAGTGAAGCCATCTGAAAGACTTCCATGCCCGTTTCAGGAAGACAACTTGTATCTTCAAAAGGACGCATTGAAGAGGATTCAAATGTCAAAGAACCTGGAGCATTCCCACAGGGTCGTGCAGATACCCTCTGGAGGAGTACATGTAGATGTGACAGCACAAGCCTGCCTTCACCCTCTCATGAACATCCCCCAAATAGTTTCATGGGATAAGCAAACAATGCCTCTTGTGGAAGATGGGCGTGTTCTAATGGAGGCAGCAGAAGATGAACAGTGGGACAACAAAGGGCCATTAGAGAGCCACAGACAGCGTATGCTACAGGTTGGTGAGGATATTCAGGAAGACAAGGAACTGGAGAATGAACATTGGAGCTCTGAGCGAAGGTCTAGCATTTGAGATAATGGGAGGTTCTCTGAACCTGGCTGCCTTCCATAGAGATCTAGGTCCAAATTAAAGAAAACATCCCCTGGCCACAGTCAATCCTTGTACCCCGGTTGTGTTTTTGTCTTTTTGTCAAACAATGCACATGCACATATTTGACAGAGAGACAGAGAGATCACAATCAGGGTGTAGAGCTGGAGAGGGAAAAGCTGACTTACCCCTGAGCAGGGAACCTGAGACCAGAGTCGATGCCAAGACCCTGGGATCGTGAGTTGAGCTGAAGGCCGCCTCTGAACTGATAGACACAATCCATGACACAACCTTTGACTTCTGAATACGTCCTAGTTCTAGACGTGAACCACTGCTCTGTCATTGTTCACAAATGAAGGGGAAATGGATTTTGGCTTGGGCTGGTGTTGCTTGAGCAACCTGGCCTGCTTTGAGAGCTGGTATAGTTTGTCCTCTTGAGGTAAGTGATTTGGCTATGTACAAACTACACTCCCACGCATATTTAGGTAAAGAGAATTCCTCCATTGAATGAAACTATGTCTTGTGGTTCCATGCTTCTGTGGATGGTGATGTGAGTCCTCCTTGCCTCTGAATCTGGATCTCTGTTTCTGCTCCCAGATGAGGGACAGTTTTAGCTCTGAATTCTCAAATCCATGTTCAGCCCTCTTTTTTTTCTCTCACTCCTACTTCTCCTACAATAAGCACCTCTTTCTATTCCTTGGAGTCAATGACTTTCCTAAGCTCATTGTCATGTTTCATCATTCTTCCTTCTTTCTTTGGATTTGTTTCCTTATTTACCATTCCTTTTCTGCCAGGTCAAAAATTTGGTCCTTTGCTTCTGCCAGCTTCTTGGACTTTTCCTTCAGTCTGCTACCAATCTTTTCTTTAGAAATTCTTTATTTATTTTATTTTATTTTATTTTATTTTACTTTATTTTATTTCTATCAGTTTAATCTATGTGTTTTGAGACTCCCTGATATCTTTCTGCTTTCAATCCTCCATTGGGCGTGTTATATGTGAGGTTTCACTCCGATTACCTGGCCATGATAATTTCTTGTCTTCTTCCTTGGCAACAATTGATTCTTCCATCTTTGTCTTGGATATAGGTCTCTGACTCTTTCTCAGTATTTGAAAAATCAATTCTGTTTTTTATCCTGATGGTAATTTCTTTAGAAATAAGATATCATGGAGTGCCGAAGGGCTGGCCCTTGAGGGAGTCTCAGGTATGTGTGTGTGGCATGCATGCCCTCTGCTGTTGTATCATAGCTGCCCCCTGTCCTTGAGACCAGTCATCTGCAGAGGCTCTCTTTGTCAGCCTTTTGGTGTGTTTGGGGTCTGGGCTGAATAGGCTGAGGTTTAGCTTGGTGGGATCTGGTGTGCCTGTGAAAGGAGAAATTCAACCTTCACAACAGAATGAATGCCTGTAGCATTCTGTGGTCAGGGGACAGCCTATGGACAGGGCTTTCTTCTAGTCCCCTATGGGAGAATCTGTTCTCTTAAAATGAAGCAAGTTGGACTGAGGAACACAGTACCCTATGTGTTCCATGGTTAGAATTTCGTGTTTGCAGGAGAGGCAATTAAAGCCCTCACCAACCTGTCTTTGGCCAGTAGCTCGGGCTTGATGCTGCCTGTGCGAGAGCCCCAAATTTCTTTTGCCCCCATCAAATCATCTCCAAGAACACTGCCTCTCACTAATGTACAGCCAGAACCCACCATCTTCCCACTGTGTCACCTGGTATTGTCTCTAATCGTGGTTTCCAGGCTGTCTTCACCTGGCTGTTTGTTGGTGTTCTCTGACAGAGAAATACAGTGTTCTTTTGAGTTGATATGCCAAGGCTGCTGATCTAAAATCTCCAGGCCTCAAGGCCCTTTGTTGGCATGAACTAGTATGATTCAGACCCCCTGATGGTCAGAATCAATGGAATTGGAGAACGTACTCCTTGTGGGTTCCAAGTGTGCTCCGATCTCTTGTGGCTTTGCCCATTGCATTGTCTCACTGCCTTCTGAATTACCAACTTTCCACTTTTCCCCTAAACCATGTCTCCAGTCTTCTCCCATAGTGATTGCAACTTATTCTCTCTTTTGCTATGGAGTTTGCTTTGTGGGCTCCAGTTCATTTCTGCCATGTTGAAGTTGATGTGGTAATCTTCCTGTTGTGTTCCTGGATAAAGACAAGTCTGGAGTTACCAGACACTACTACCATCTCACTGTCCTGAAAAAGCCCCACAGAATCTTACCCAGCCATAAGCAAGAATGAATTCTTTCCACTTGCCTCATGTGGCAGAATTGTGGAGAGCATTAGCCTACGTCACATCTATCAGTCCCAGAAAGACAAATAACATACAATTTCACTCTCTCATGACTGTCAAGAGACATATGAAAAAGCAAGGGAAAAATGGACAAATAATACGACACTACCCAGGCACACAAAATGTGGTGTTTGTTGAGGTCAGGTTTGAGAAAATATGTGTTTATCAAAGAGGACAAAAGATGACATTCTTTGTAGGAAATGTGGCTGAAAGAGAGGGAATGTGAGTTTTCAAGGCATGTCAAATGGAACTGCTATCCATTAAATACCGACTTCCTATCTCCATCAATTTAATTATAATTGTTATTTGAAACACACTCAGCACACACACACACACACACACACAGATAAGACACACAAAAGATGGGGAGGAAGTGAAGAATAGCACTAATGAAGCAAACCCAAAAGAAAAGAACTGAGAGAAAAGGATAAATTCCAAGACACATATTCACTCCAAAGATTAGGTCAGGAAACCTACAAAATCTCAGCTCTGTAGTAGTGACTAAAGCGTTTGAAGCAGTAATCAAACCCCTGTCAACACACAGATGGCGAGGTGCAAATCATTTCCTGTTCAACTCTTCTAGACATTTAGAGAAGGCAATGCCATTTTCTTCTCATCAATTCCACAAATGGAGGAGGTGGATGAACTCCACTTTACTAGTATAAAGACCCAATTCAAATAATGACATTTTAGGAAATAAATTATATTCCATTTCAATAATTAAACATAATAAAAATATAATTCTTTCCTTTTCTCTGTCTGTCTTCACCTGCATTTGAAAGGGCCAGCTTGTTTTTGTATTATTTTGTACTGTTGAGGAAGCCAGCCTGTCATCCATCATCCATTTTTGACAGAGTATTCACTGATGCTTCAGTTCCATATATGACCTAGTACTCCGCCTAAGATATGCCAGAACTCTTCAACACCCATTAGCCCGTTCCCTCATTCCCTGCATGTCTCTTTTTTCCTTGACTCTCAGCTTGATTCCTCAGAGTTCTGAGTTACTCCTGGTTTGTCTCCTTCTCTGACTTATCCCCTTCAGTTTTTCCTTCTTTCTACTAAGGGCCGTGGTATTCGTCCTAGGGCACATATGAGAGAAGCCATATGATATTTCCCTATGTCTCCTTGCCCATTTCATTTCACAAACCCAGTCCTGTGGCATTCATGCCAGTGCAAGAATCAAGAGTTCATCCTCCCTAATTGCTGAGGAATACTCTGTTGCCAATATGGACCACACCTTCTTTATCCACTAGTCTTTGCAAGGACATAGCAGCTCAATCCTCAGTTCTGTTCAAGTGAGCCTTATATAAGTGTTGTTCTTGTTGCTGTTCTGTTGAGAAAGCCTGCCTATCATCCATCATCCGTTTTTGACAGAGTATTCAGGGATGCTTTAGTTGCATGTACGTCCAGTGCTCCTCTTAATATATTCCACAACTCCTGACTACCCATTAAGCAGTTCTCTTTTTGGTAAACCTCAGCTGGATTCTCAGAGTCCTGAGTCACTCCTGGTAGGTCTCCTTCTCTGACTTTTTGCCCGTCAGTATTCCCTTCCTTTTCCATTTCCCAACAGCAGGGCATGGGACATTCATGTCAAGGCAAGGTCCAGGGGTTCATTCACTTCGATGGCAGAGGAATACTGAGGTGCCGAAATGGACCCAAACTTCCTGATCCACTAGTCCTTGCAAGGGCATTGCGGCTCACTCCAAAGGTCTGCTCGAATGGGCCTTGCAAGCCGTATATATACGCCGTCCCTTTCCTTCTGACTAAAGAGTCTTGGTCCACATGTCTATACCCGTTACCACAACAAGTACAGTTAACTAATAATGACAATGGTTTCGGTCCAGGCCTCTTCATTGAGAGTTAGCTCAGATGCAGAATATCACTCTCCTCAAAGACTTTGCAAAGGTATTTAAGGGAAAGCCAGGTAGACAGAGGCCTCATCCCTTAGCCGCGTGTTTCAGAACACTAGGAGACGAGGACACAGACGGCACCATATAGCGATGCCCTCACCTTTTACCTCGGAAAGGGACTTTCCGTACCTTAGTCATCACTGACCCATAAGCAAAAGACGCTGACAAAGTACGCTCTCACCCACAGGACGAGAAACGCCACGGAGAGCTGCTCATACACGCGACCTCACCTTTTCTTGAGATATCTAGAAATTGTAGTGTAAAAGGACACCTTGCCGTCTCCGGGGATATGTTGGCCTAAAGGAAGGTATACTGAATGTCATTTTCCTTCCTCTATGTCTCCAGAAAGGGGAAGTTTGACATTAAACCACAAGACATCCTGAGTTCTTGATCAGGTTCAGAGGGCTCTTGTTTTGTCCTTCCTGGGGCTTCCTACTTAAAGCCATAGGACACCAAGGTCATGGGAGAGGGACAGCTGCTTCAGTGAAGCCAGCATCTGTGATGTCACAAAGCTTTGAGGTCATAGCAACCACTCCTCATCAACCCAGGCCTGATCACTACACTTGACTGGAGTAGTCATGGGTGGGCCAAGAGGACCCCAGGCCGTCCCAAACTGCTGGAGCCGCCTGGGTCTCTCACCAAGGCAGTTTGCGAAGCGAGTCGGTGTCACCTTCTCCATGGCCCAATTCATAGTATTTGGTCGTGAGTGTCAGCACCAGCCCTCTGGACCTCGGAGAAAGGCAAGATGCCGCATTCCATCTTAGCACCGACAAGCCAAGAAACTAACAGACCGCAAGCAATGCCTCAGGGGAGGAAATCTGAGCCCTGCGTAAGGGTGAGACCCTCCCACCAAATCATGGAGCATCTCAACAGGAAAAGGTCCACCCAAGGGAAGCTCAAAGTGAACCCCCGCAACCGTGCCAAAGACATGTCTGGAATCTTCCACAGAAAGCACACGAGTACCTCAATGGTCTCCAGAAACGGTGCCAACAAGGCCTCCCAATCTTCCAAAAAGACCATGCATCCAAGGCAGAGTCTACACCCTAGAACCTTAGGTCCAGGACGGACTCATGTTCTTGGAGTCCACAGAAGCCAACGGAGAGCATGTTGGAAGAGACCCATAGCCCAATGAAGCCAACTGAAAGACTTCCGTGCCCATTTCAGGAAGACAACTTGTATGTGCAAAAGGACGCATTGAAGAGGATTCGAATGTGGAAGAACCTTGAGCACTCCCTCATGGTGGATCAGCTACCCTCTGTGGAACTGCATGGAGATGTGGCAGCACAAGCCTGCCTTCACCCTCTCATGACCATCCCCCAAATGGTTACATGCGATAAGCAAACAGTGCCTCTTGAGGAAGATGGGCATGTTCCAATGGAGCCCCGAGAGGATGCACAATGTGTTAACAAGGGGTCAGTACAGCACGACAGACAGCGGATGCTGCAGGTTGGTGAGGAGATCCAGGAAGGCAAAGAACAGGAGAATGAACAAGGAAGCTCCAAGCGAAGGTCGGGCATTTTAGGATGGTGGGAGGTTCTCTATACCTGGCTGCCCTCCATAGGAACCTAGGTCCAAATTCAATAAAACATCCTTTGGCCCCAGTCAATTATTGTGCACTGTTTTTGTCTTTGTTATCTTATCGAACATGCACATGCACGTTTGGACAGAGAGGCAGAGAGATCCCAATCAGGGGGTGGAGCTGGAGAGGGAGAAGCTTACTTGCCCCTGAGCAGAGAACCTGAGAACAGAGTCAATGCCAAGGCCCTGGAATCATGAGTTGATCTGAAGGCCGCGTCTGAACTGATGGACACAACCCGGGACCCAACAATTGACTTCTGAATACCTCCTGGTTCTAGACAGAACCGCTGCTCTGTCATTGTTCAGAAATGCAGGGGATAAGGATTTTGGCTTGGCTGCTGTTGCTTGAGCTATCCGGCCTGCTTCGAGAGCTGGTATAGCTTTTCCTCTTGAAGTCAGTGACTGGGCTATGGACAAACTATTCTCCGATGCCTATTTGCCTAAAGAGAATACCTCCATGCCTAGATTTTCCGGGGGGAATGGCACTATGTCTTTAGGTGCTCCGCTTCTGTGGAAGGTGTTGGGAGTCCTCTGTGCCTCTGATTCTGGACCACTTTCTCTGCTCCCAGATGAGGGTCCTTTTCAGCCCCGAGTTCTCCAATCTAGGATAAGCCCTCTTTTCTTTCTCTCACTCTTACTTCACCTACAAGAGGCACCTCTTTCATTAACTTGGTGATTCCCTAAGCTCACTATCATGTTCCATCAAAGAATACATTCAAATGGCCAACAGACACATGAAAAAATGCTCCACATCACTCGGCATCAGGGAAATACAAATCAAAACCAGAATGAGATACCACCTCACACCGTTCAGAATGGCTAAAATGAACAAGTCAGTCAATGACAGATGCTGGCGAGGATGTGGAGAAAGGGCAACCCTCCTACACTGTATGTGGGAATGCAAGCTGGTGCAACCACTCTGGAAAACAGCGTGGACGTGCCTCAAAAAGCTGAAAATAGAACTACCCTATGACCCAGTGCTTGTAGTACTGGGTATATACCCTACAGATACAAACGTGGCATTCTGAAGGGGCACATGCACCCAAATGTTTATAGCAGCAATGTCCACAATAGTTAAACTATGGAAAGAAACTAAATGTCCTTCAACAGATGAATCAATAAATAAGATGTGGTATATATGTTCAATGGAATACTATGCAGCCATCAAAAAAAAAATGAAATCCTGCTATTTGTGATGACGTGGATGGAACTAGAGGGTATTATGCTTGGCGAAATAAATCAATCTGAGAAAGACAACTATCATATGATCTCCCTGATATGATGAAGTGGAGATGCAACATAGGCAGTTTCGGGCGTACGAAAAAAAAATAAAAAAAGATGGTATTAGGAGGGAGACAAACCATAAAAGACTGAATCTCACAAAACAGACTGAGGGTTGCTGGGGGGAGGTGTGTTGGGAGAGGATGGTGGGGGTATGGACATTGGAGAGGGCAGGTGCTATGGTGAGTGATGGTGAGTGCTGTGAATCACAGACCTGTACCCCTAGGGATAAAAACACATTATATAAAAAATTTTAAAAAATAATTTAAAAAACCCATTAAAGAAAAAACACAGATTGCAAGCCCAGAGCTAATCTCATATTCAATCAAAACTTTTGAAAGTTTTCCCCTTAAAGATCAGAAGAAAGACAAGTGTGTCCATTTTCACTACTCTCATTTGACACAGTAGTGGATGTCCTAGCCAGAGAAACAAGGAACACAAAGAAATAAGAGACTCCAAAAAAAAAAAAAAAAAAAAAGGAAGAAGTAAAATTTTCTTTTTTTGGATAACATGAACTTACATGTTAAAAAATCCTAAAAAATTCACAAAAAATTTGAATAAACAAATTTAGTAAAATTACCAAATACAAGATCAATATATAAAAGAAAAGAATTTTGTTTTGTTTCTTTTTTTTTTTTTTATGGACTGCTTCCCAGTTTGTCATGTCATCCTTGTTCAGTGATCACGCTAATCTTCTCTGCATCATTCCAATTTTAGTATATGTGCTGCCAAAGTAAGCACAAGACAGGAGCATTTTAACATTCTAATGATGAACTATCTGAAAAAATAAAGAAAACAATCTAATTCACAATAGCATCAAAAATAATAAAATACTTAGGAATAGATTTAACTAAGAAGATGAAAGATCTGTACTCCATAAACTATGACATTGATAAAGAAATTGAAGGTGACAGAAATGGAAAGATAGCTCATATTTATGAATGGTAAGAATTAACATTGTTAAAATGTCCATACTACCGTAAACCATCTGTAAATCCAATTCCTATCAAAAATCCAATGTTAGGGGCGCCTGGGTGGCTCAGTGGGTTAAGCCGCTGCCTTCGGCTCTGGTCATGATCCCAGGGTCCTGGGATCGAGCCCCGCATCAGGCTCTCTGCTCAGCAGGAAGCCTGCTTCCTCTTCTCTCTCTGCCTGCCTCTCTGCCTGCTTGTCATCTCTCTCTGTCAAATAAATAAATTAAAAATCTTAAAAAAAAATCCAATATTATTGTTTTACAGAAGTAAGTAAAGAATCCTAAAGTTTATATGAGACCATAAAAGACAACAAATAATCAAAGCAGTTCTGAGAAAGAATGAAGAAGGGAGATTACACTTCTTGATTTGAAACTATACTACAAAGCCCTCATGCTCAAAACAATAAAGTATACTGGCATAAAAACAGACCAATAAACAAGTAGAACAGAATTGAGAGTCCAGAAATAAATCCTTTCATACAATCACCTAATATTTGACAGGGGCCAACATATGTAATGGGGAAAGATAGTCTGTTCAATAAATGATATTTAAAACTGAATAGTCACATAAACAGTATGAAAAGGGAACCTTATATCACTCATAAGTCTGAACTTGAAATAGATTAAAGACTTAAAGGTGATGCATGAAACTAAATTTCCTAAAGGAAAACATAGGAAAAATTCTCCTTGACATTGGTCTTGCCAATAGTTTTTTGGATACCAGACTAAAAACACAAGCAAAAAAAGCAAAAATAAATAAATGGTATTACATCAAACTAACGTTTCTGCATTGCCAAAAAAAGGGAGAGAGAATGAAAACACAATCCACAGAATGTAAGAAAATACTTACGAATCTTATATCTGAAAAGAGGTTAATAACCAACAGATACAAATAGAAAAAAATATATGATTAAAAAAATAGCAAAAGGATCTCAATAGACTTTTTTTTTTCAAAAAAGTTATATAAATGACCAACAGGAGCATTAAAAAGTGCTCAACGTAAAAATCTCAGGGCAAAGTCCTTATGTTGTTGTTGTTGTTGTTTACCTCTGAAAAACACAGCAAGATATTAGAATATATACTACCAAAAAATTGAAACTAACCAATTTTGGTAAATATTGGGGAAAACGGGGAACTTATGCACTGTAATAGGGATATAAATTTGTATGGAAAACAGTATGGAGATTATTCATATTATTAAAAGTAAAATTACCATATGATTCAGTAATCCCACTTCTAGGTATCTATCTAAAGAAAACGAAGTTCACTGTTCAAAGACATATCTGCACTCTTATGTTTATTATAAAATTATTAACTCTAAGCAAGAGATGGAAATAACTTCAGTATCCATTAATGGATGAATGAGTAAAATAAGTATGGTAAATATATACTACGGAATACTACTTAACCATGAAAAATTAAGAAATACTGCCATTTACAACAGCATGGATGGATCTTGAAGGTATTATTCTAAGTGAAATATTTCAAAGATTTTGTATATTTTTTTAATTTATGTATTATGATATCCCTTACATACAGAATCTGAGGAAAAGGAAAACTAATGGAAACTTAGAGTTGAGTTGACAAGGGGTGAACCTGGGGTGGAGTAAGGTGGTCCAAGGGTGCAAACTTGCAACTATAATATGAAAAAGTTCTGGGGATCTAATGTACAGCATGATGATCATAGTTAATAAGATATACATACTTTTTTTTATTGTGCTTCCCTTTATTAAACTTTGCATATATCACATTCTTACAAGTTGAAAGTTTATAGCAATCTTGTATAAAAGAGGTCTGCTGCCACCATTTTTCTAACAACATTTGTTCATTTTGTGTCTCTTTGTCACATGTTGGTAATTCTTGCAATATATCAAGTTTTTTCATTATTATTGTATTTGTTATGGTGATCTGTGATCAGTAATTATGACCCACTGAAAACTCAGAACTAGTGTACTTAAGGTATATACATTGTTTTTCTTTAAAAACATAATGCTTTTGAACAGTGCAGTATAGTTTTTATTTTTTATATGCACTGGGAAACATAATTTTTTATATGCACTGGGAAACCAAAAAATATAATAATTTGACTTAGTTTATTGAGATAATCACTTTATTGAGGCAGTCTGGAACAAAACCCACAAGACCTCTGAAGTTTATCTCTACTATACTATATACATAAAAGTTGCTAAGAGAGTAGATCTTAAAATTCCTTATGATAAATGCATAAAAAACAGTGGCAACTATACGAGATAGTAGATGTATTAACATTTTTATGTAGATTATATTGCAATAAAGATGTATACCAATTTATCAAATTGTACAAAATTTACACAATGTTAAAGGTTTGCAATGTTATAAGAAATCATTTCTTAAATTTACAAATATGTCGATTTTTTTCAATAAACCTGGAAAAAACTTTTTGTAGAATTAATCTATTTTTCAAAAAATGAAGTAAGGCAGTAGAAACTGCAACTAACTCTGAAATAATAGAATATAAAATCCATTTTCATTATATACACTGTGACAAAAAGTATTACTTAGTTTACAATGGAGGAGTACTTATGAAACATGAAGGATGGTCTATAAATAAGGCTGAAAGAGCTCAGTTTTAAGGTTTAAATTTAAAATCTTCTTTTGAAATACTAAACTGACCACCCAGTGTTCCAAACATCAATGTCTTAACTGCATGAATTTATTTCATACAACTCTATAATCTAGTTTCATAAGAAAACAGCATGCAAATTTTGAATAAGACAGACTTGCTTAAGTTTCATGTTCAACAGTAAAGGATACCTCCCTAAAAACAAATAGAAGACAAATCAGCATATTTATTATGATAATTATTATTCATAAAGAGATTCATATTGAATTAGGGAATATATATCCTCAGAGGGGGTAAAGTAAAATGAAATTTATTTTGGTAAATGTGTCTATGAATAGTCAATACAATGCCTCAATATAAATGAATATTACCATTTTGAACAATTTAATTACTATTACTAGAATTATTATAAGTATAAAAATAGCTATCATTTTAGCATGGAATATGAGATTCTCATGCTCCATGCTTCATCACATACACACAACAACGCAGCATAATAAGTATTATCATCACCATTTCATGGGTGAAAAAACTGAGGCTAACACATTTGGATAACTGGTTTATGATTACATGGGTAGCAAAAATGCATCACACTAATTTAGGCTTTATGATTTCAGAATTGTACTCTTACCATTGCACATTCTATTACTCTGTAAATACTTGGCCTGTTTTCATTTGGTTCTTTAATTTTATTCATGTGGTGATGGCTTAAAGCTTCATTTAAAGGAAGCTTAAAAATTTCATTTAACCAAAAGCTCCCAAGAATTAAAAATGTCATTGATCTAATGTAGACATGGATATCATTAGTTAATGGGTAACTATATATTTTCCACTCTAGTGAGATAAAAGAGTATTTTTCTAAGTTTTAGTCTCTCAGTGTTAAAAAGGACTTTGTTAAAATAGAAATATTTAGACAAAGGTGATCAAAAGTCTGGATCAGGTCACCTTAAGGTAAATATTAGGAACCTGAGGAAACAAATGGAGATTTGAACACTGAGCTATGATATAATGAATGGTTTCAAGTATTTAGTAGAGTATAGAAAAGCCCTTTAAAGCCTGGTCTTAGCCTAGCATTGCAGCTTCTGGGATATCTATCTATCATCTATCTATCTAGATATAATGTGAAAACTTTTTTAACTTAAAGATTTTGAGAAATAGAACATAATCAGCACCATAGAAGATCTGTTTATGATAACAACCTAGCCCCTCCTCCCAGTTTGTTAATATTCTCTCTTATTTAATGTAACATTGTGCAAATAGACCACTACTGATCTGCTGTTATGAATGAAATAGCTATAATCATCTGTTTGCATATCCTGGTGAAAATATTCATTTAGTTCCATATTGTATTTCTAGGAATGGACCAAATTTTTATTTTTATTTTTAAGTTTTCTAAATATTGTCCAACTTACCTCAAATGTTTTTATTATGGGCACTTTCATTCTTTCACATTCTTGCAAGGCAATTTTACTGTTGCCCAATATGGTAAGTGTGTAATAGTATGTCATTTTAGGTTTTAATTTATTATTAATTTAATTTAATTTAATTCCAGATTCATAATAAAGATAAACAGTTTTTATATATGAGTGGCCATTTGGATTACCCTTTCTGAAAAGTGCATGCTCAAATCTTTTGATATCTTAACATTGTGTCATACTGACTTCTTTAATAGTAGATTTTCTGAATGAACTTTTAGCTGTGTAGGTCTTCTCTATTTTATTTTGAACTTGTTTTCATTTCAAAATCTTTATATTTATTTTTATAATCTGCTTTTATTTTTCTTTGTCTATTATCTATCTATCTATCTATTTATTTGCAAGCAAGAGAGAGCGAGCAAGTGAGAGTGCAGGGAGGGATAGAAAAAGAAGGGAAAAGAATCTTAAGCAGGCTCCAGGCTCAGCACAGAGCCCAACTCTGGGCTCTATTTCACAACCCTGACATCATGACCTGAGCCAAATGAAAGAGATAAAATAAAATTAAGGTGTTAAAAAAAAAAGGAAAAAGAATTGGAGGTTTAATTAAGTGAGCCACCCAGGCACCCCTGTGGTACCTTAAATTAGCTGTCATATTTTTAAAGTTCTAGAGTATCCATTTGTTCATTTATAAAACCTTTCTCAATATCATTTTTAGTGTCAGTTTTTGGTTCAATTTGCTTCCCCTCTCATTTCTTTGAGCAGAGTAATCAAGCCATTTTACAATCTTTATTGATCATTTTAACATCATACTTAATCCCATTTTGTCTATCAAATCTTGTTAATGGTTTTTCTTTGTGTGCTTTGTTACATTTTGCTATGTTCAAGACATTATATTTGAAACTCTTATTGAGTAGGGATAATTAAGAGCTATAATAATGGTATGGTCCTCCTTGGTAGGATTTTCTCTTATATCTGAGACTCTACAAGACAATCATACTCCAAATTCAGTGATTGACTTTCTCAGTTTACACAGAAGGCAAGGTAGGCTATAGTCTTATTTCTGCTTCTCCTTGTGCTTTGGGGATCTCAAGTTAAATTTGGGTTGTACCAAAGTCCTCAAATTTGATTGCTGCTGGATTTTGAATTTTGTTTCTCTAGTATCAAGAGTCTATGAACAACACAGCTCAGTGTGTTTTAGCAGTTTCAAATGCTCTCATAGCTAAAATGGCTTCAGGGCATATATCTCTAGGCTCTCATTGTATTTCGTATTTTGGCCCAGTAATCCCTCACTTATTTTTATAATCATTCTGATATTTTTAACTTTAAAAGCTATTTTGTCTGGATTTTTAGTTGTCTTAAGTAGGAGTTTTTAGATCACCATTACTAGAAGCAACAACAAATATACATGAAAATATCTGCAGTAGTTTATCACATCTTTATGGCTTTGAACTTCCATAAGCTGAGGCATCCTTCTCTAATCACTTAGGCAAACTCCAATTTACCCTTTAAAACAACCCAAGAATTGCTTCATTTAAGAACATGTTCAGGGATGACTCTTCCCCACTGTTCTTACCAACATTCCCACACACTCTTTGCTACCCAAAGCTTGTTTATGAACTTTCGTTAGGTATATCAGCGTGACCAGAATTTTGCTCTATTGTATTTTTGTCCTTTAGAGCTTTAATTAAATATGAATTCCATAGAAAGTCTGTCCCTTTTCTTTCAAACCTGGGTTAGTTATTTCTTCTCATTCTTTGTCAGAAGTTACTTTATTAGAGAAACTTATAGCTCTATTGTGACTTTGGAGCCTTTACAGTTTTTCGACTGGAAAAATCACCCATCCCTGAGATTTTTACGCAGCTTCCTAGCTGATATTATTCAGAAATCTGTTCAAAGCAGACTTTTTCAGGGAGGCCCTTTTGGACCACTCAGTTTAAAAACCTCTTCTCAATCACTGCTCTTTTAAAAATGTGCTTATTTAGTTCAAATATGCATCTCTATTAAAGAAAAATCAGTACGTTTTTTTTTTTAAAGTTGGCTTACCTATTATCTATCTCTCCCATTAAAATGATTCCTCTGGGCTGGGGTTTTGTTGTGCTCATCTTAGGCCAGGCACTCAATAAATTGTCTCTGAATGATTGAATTGTTTGACTCCCTTGCTAGATTCTCAACTTCATGAGGCCAAGGATTGTTCTATTCAGTCCTTCTTTATCCTCAATGTCTGTTATATTGCAGTCACTTACATGACTAATGGGAAAAATCACAGAAAGAAAGAGTTAAAACTACATAAAAACCCCGTAGGTTCAATAACACAAAGCTTTCTAAAATTATTTAGCCCAGGAATTGAATACTGGCTGCACTTTTGATTTTTTTTAAATGGTATTGAATTTAATTTAAATGGAAATACTGGAATGGTAGAATAATAAAAAAATTATAAAAGCAACTTGCTCCTTAAAGTAAGAATTATATAGGACATCTCTTCTAGAAGCAAAATTTTCAAATGACAAACATCTGAAAGCATAGAAGGAGAAGTAAGAGTGTGAATTGTATTTCAATGCTCTTTTCTTTATATTCAACAAACAGCTTCATTCACACACCTTTCCAATTTTTTCAACTCTTTTGACAAAGCCTTCAGAGGAGTTACTGCTGATGACAACCATCACAGCCTAACAGGAGAAATTTTATAAAGAAAAATAATAGCATGTTTTTCCCAAATTGTTAAGGATATGGTGAAGCTCTGTCGGATTCAAAGGAGGAATGTGCAATTCCATGCTATATATAATAATAACTTGTTTTAATAGTGGCTTTGCAATTTTTCAGATATATCCATTTACTGAAACCACTATCAAATAAACAAAAACAAACAAATGAACAGGGGTTCGAGACAGAAATTATCTAATCTAAAAATAGCACATGTTCACAGAATACACAACACATATCCCAAGTACTACTATAGGTTTCAAGTAATAGTCAAAACAATAGTAAACATGATTCAGACCCTACCAGTCAAATCATAAATGGGACCTTAACTGTAAATCCTTATCTTTAGATCAAAGCGGGTAATTGGGGGCTGAAGATACATTATAGAACTAATATGTTATAGAACTCCTCTGAAATGAGTCATTTATTCCATCACTTTTCCTGCACAGCTGCTGACCCATGTTTTGGTTCCTGGAAATAGCTGCTACCCTGTCATACTTCTTAAAAGCACATATATTGATAACTCTACTCATTCCTCCATTCCTCTGTGACTGTCACTGTGTTAAAATGTGGAGTCAGCTGACTCACTTGTGATGGTAATAAAGTAGATGAGTTTGCAAAGTATTTTGTTATTTCTAAAAATGCAAAAACCAAATTACATTGAAATCATAAGGGGTGTTTCAGGGAGAGCTGTAGGATGTGGTTTCTTGTGTAATCCACAGAGATTAGCTCCAACACATATTTAAACTCTCCTCTAGGAGCAACCTTAGTGGTAAAGCAAGAAGATAAACAGATGTATACACACCCTGGCACAAAATTATCACTTATGTTTGGCTTCCTAGTCTCCTCGTGTTACTTATTTATCTTAACTTCTCTCTGAAATCAGGGAACACAGAATCTCAATCAGTAGACATTTTTCTACTGAATTACCCAATAGTCCGATCATACCCCTAATACTTTTTAAAATTATTTCACTCATAATCCCAAATCTGCTTTGCTTCCTCATCTTAGTACACTGTAATTTGATTTCAAAATGAGGACAGTTGTCAGTAATGCCACATTCATTCATCTATTTTACAATTCCATGTGCTTATAACTATGAAGATATGTTAATAACATCCATTCCAATAAGCCACCCTAAATTTATTATCATGAAACAAGACCTCAAGAAAGAGAATTCAAAATCATCCATGTATTTGCAACTTATTGCAATAAAGCCTTTATCAATAGACTTCCCTGTGCACATGGTGGTCAAATTGCTGGTGAAAACCAGCCAGATCTATTACAAGCTTTCTCATGGCTTCTAGGTAACCCAAGTGAGCCTTTATTGATACTGGGAAGGGATAAAGCAGGGAAGGGATAAACAGTGCTATAAGATTTGGCTAGACAAAAGTAATGACTCTCATTACAAAGTGAGTATTTTTTTTTCAAGCTTTAGTTCAGTTTATTTTTCTTGTATAAAACTATGTAGTAGCCACAGCTGGAGCCTGGGTCCTCTGAACAGAGACTCTGGTGTGGGTCTTCACAAGATGGTCCGTGAACTCCTGATAGGGAGACTTGGTGAACACAGTCTCCTTCCAGAGATCAGGGGTGAGATAGCTGTAGGTCTTGGAGATGGCATCGAAAGTAGCCTTGGCAAAGTTCCCTAGGGTGGCAGTGCAGCCCCTGGCCGAGGTGTAGCAGTCGTCAATACCAGCCATCATCAGCAGTTTCTTGGGCACAGGGGCCGAGACAATGCCAGTGCCTCTGGGGGCGGGGATGAGACGCACCAGCACAGAGCCACAGCGGCCAGTCACCTTGCACGGGACAGTGTGGGGCTTGCCGATCTTGTTCCCCCAGTAGCCTCGCCGCACAGGGACAATGGAAAGCTTCGCCAGAATGATGGCTCCGCGGATGGCAGTGGCTACCTCCTTGGAACACTTGACATCCAAACCGACGTGTCCATTGTAATCTCCGATGGCGACAAATGCCTTGAACCTGGTCCGCTGGCCCGCGCGCGTCTGCTTCTGCACAGGCATGATCTTCAAAACCTCGTCCTTGAGGGAGGCTCCCAGGAAGAAGTCGATGATCTCAGACTCCTTGATGGGCAGGGAGAAGAGATAGATCTCCTCCAGGGACTTGATCTTCATGTCTTTGACCAGGCGGCCCAGCTTGGTGACGGGGATCCACTCCTTGTCCGCGGCCTTGCCCCCGCGAGCTCCGCGGCCTCGGCCCCGGCCCCGACCACGGCCCCGGCCCGCCCCGGCCCCGGATGCCGCTGCCGAAGCCACCGCGGAAACCGCCGCGGCCTCCCATTCCAGGGCCCCCGGGCCCTCCGGGCCCTCTCGCAGCACCGGCGTCATCCGCCATTTGGTGTTCTCTCGGAGAGGAAACAAAGTGAGTATTTTAAAGCAAAAGAGCCTGTTGGGAATATTGTTTTATAAAATAGTGGTTTTTTTTATTAACTTTTTAAAATTCAATTAGGTAACATATAGTGTACCAATAGTTTCAAATGTAGATTTCAGTTATTCATCCATAGCATATAATAGCTAATGCTCAGTACTTACTGTTATAGCTTCTTGAAAGCAGAATTTTAACCCACTGAGCCACCCAGGCGCCCTTGAAAGCAGAATTTTAGATCACATTTTCTGATTACTTCCATGTCGTACAACACTTTCCTGCTAGCAACCTTCAAAACATACTGTTTGTTAGAGGAATTTCTTTAATAATAAATAAATAGGAATTCATTTAAATTTATAAATATATAAAATAAATAGGAATTTATTTAAATTTATTTAAATATTACACACTGTTTCATTGTTCATAAATAAGGTGATGATATTATAGCCATTAGTTGGTAGCACTGATATATCACTATCTTTTTACTTCTCAGTGCATTCTCTTTACACAAATAGATATATATTTTAAAAAATGTGAATCTGTGGCAAACTTGTAAAAAACCCTATACAGTAAAGTTTATCATTTTAAGTAATCTCAATTATCTTCCTCAATTGTGATAGTATATCCTTCTATCTAGGCCAGATATTGTATGAGGGATTTGAAGAGACATACTTTTCTAAATTTCACTTTTCTCATCTGCAAAATGCTTATCATGATCCTACAAAAAAATACACTTATAATTTTTTGATGAAAATTTATTTATTTATTTTAAGATTTTATTTCTTTATCAGAGAGAGTGGGCGAGAGAGCAAGCACAGGCAGACAGAATGGCAGGCAGAGGTAGAGGGAGAAGCAGGCTCCGGCCGAGCAAGGAGCCAGATGCGGGACTCGATCCCAGGATGCTGGGATCATGACCTGAGCCAAAGGCAGCTGCTTAACCAACTGAGCCACCCAGGCATCCCTTTTGATGAAAATTTAATCTGTATAAACAATATATTTGCTGTAATGCGTGGTTCATGGAAAACATCTTTTTTAATTATAAGCAGTATTAGAAATTAAGTAAATGTGTCTATAATATTTAAAGTTTTAACACATAATTCCACTGCTTTGCCTTATTTTCTCAAATCCCTTTACCACTTTCACTGACAGAGTCAAATGTACTTTTTCTACTAGTAGCCAGCTCTTTGTCTTTTGTCAGAAAGATGCCCTTGTGAATTATTTATAATAGAGATATTAGCAATAATAATAATAATAATAATAATAAATAGCAATGAAAATGTTAAAAAAAAAGTTTTCTTAACTAATTAGGGTTCTTAGACATCAATTAGAGGAACCACCTCGGGCAAGCAAATTAATCTGCAAGACATTCCCAGAATTAACAAGTCAGTCAGATACAGGGTTGTCTGTAGACTGAAAAGAACTAGGTTTGGAAAATAGGTAAGGACAGTGAAAAAAGTGATCAAATTTTTGGGCAAAATAAACTCTTAGGTGTCCTTTCAATGGAGTCCTGTTCATTATGTAGCAGAAACTCTGGAGATTATCTCAATCCATTGGAGTCACCCCGTTTATTAGCTTGCTATTGACAAAGTTATTTACAAACTGTAGAGCAAGAGGTTATAATGGAGAAAACTGATGGTAATGCACAGGATTCTTGTTAACAATAATGCAAGTTAGTGATTTTTCATTAGAAAACATAAATTCTATAACCCAAATTATGGGCCCAGAGCACTTCTGCTGCACAACTCTGCTTATATCCCAAATAACCATGTGAACTAGTTTTAATATCTGCTTCTCTTATTAATTTTTGAATAAAAATTCTTGACACAAGTATTTTATAATTGTGTGATAATCATGAATTTAATTTTTGGAGAACAAAACACACTTTAGCATAACTAGGTTTGTTCACAGAACCAGCCTTGGTAACACACTTCTATATGTTAGAAATGATGTAATAAATGTAGAATATTGGGCACTTGTTTGGTATTCTTTGCCATGTTTTGCACTATCTAAAAAGAGATCAGTGAACTTGGACTGGAGTTAGTAGACATGGAAGAAAATAAAATATTACAGAGAAGAATACTCTGTGGTCCACAACCTAAACGGCCTGGGATTCCCATCATTTGGATCCCTGTAGCTTTACAGAAGTCAATTAAATTTGTGTATCTCTGATTAAAGTTGTTTCCCCAGTACTTTTTCAAACATCTCTTGTAAAGTATTGTTTCCCAGAAAAAAAGGGATTTTGCACATGTATCTGCCTTTGTCTCTGGTCATGATCTCAGTCAGTATCCTGGGATCGAGCCCCATATCGGGCTTCCTGCTCATTAGGGAGTATACTTCTCAGTCTCTCTCTGCAGCTACATCCCCCTGCCCCACTCATGCTCTCTCTCTCTCAAATAAATAAATACAATCTTTAATTTTTTAATTAAAAATAAGATAAATAAATTAAAATAAAAAGTCTGGGCTTACTGCCCCATTTAGCTCCTTTTGTTTTTTTGAGTTGTATTTAAAGCAGCATGAGAGAACATGAGGCTCTCAAACTTAAAAAAAAAAGGAAAAAATTGAGTTTTGTTAGGATTTAAGATCTTGTCTGCTAGACAAAAACGTTGGCTTTGTTAACATGTGAAAATTATCAAAAGGGAATAAGATAGAATTCTAATAATTTTTGTAGAAATTAAAAATTTTCTCCAACCCAATTACATACAGACCCATTAAGTAAATTCATTCCAATGTCCCAAACCAACCTTTTCTAATAGTAATGCATCTGTGTAAACAGGGTCAACCCAAGGAATAAATAAATATTATTATTTTTTTCCTGTCTCTTCCACAGTCTCATCTGGGTATATTGGTAGCAAGCCAATTATCTATCTTATAAGACATGATATCATAAGGAAGGGTATTCTGTCCATTTGGAACAACTGAAAATCATTGTAATTTTATCTTGGTGCAGTAACTTGAGATGGCACAGTGTGGTTTATGAATATATTTTATTTTTTTTTTACTGGGAAGAAGAGATTATAGAGATATTGGTTATCCAAGAGAGACTGACAGGTGTTGATAGTTGCCAGGTCAATATCCATCTACTTTTTCCTTTAGTATCAGAAAGCACTGAGGGATTGACAACAAGGAAACTTAAAACAACATCAAATATTTTATTGTCTCTTTTCTAGTTACATTGTAACCATATGACAAAGTATCAGTCGTACAAGATATCATTCTCTTTTACCTCTATCTTTCTGCCAGAAATGTGGGCTTAATAGTGAGAACTCCAACAGCAATTTTTGCAACTGTGAATAAAAAGCCATGAAAACCTCTAAGATAGTTCACTTGACTTTCTTAAGACTCTGAACCAACACCAGAAAACACTCTCTGTAGTCTTCTTGTTAAATGAAAAATATGGTTAAACCACTTTTGACAGTCTACTACCTACAGCAAACTGTAAATCTTAATTGAAATATGTCCTCTCAGCTGTGCTTAAGCAACTGAGTCCTGAGCTTTTCAGGTTTTCAGTCTGAAAGAGTACACCTCGGGTGCTCTGAAAGGGAAGAGAAACGACACCCTGTTCTCCATATAAATTAAAGAAGAGAAATCTGTGCATTTAAGTGGGCCATATAAAATTTATCAAGCAGTTATCTCCTAACTCCTTCCTATCCAAATTACCTGATATGCTCTCCCTACTCCTTTATTCCACGTTACTGCCTTTTCACAACATGTCTTCTGTTATTTCCTTCTTGCAAGCTAGTTTTGATTTCTGCATCTAAAAAAATCAACAATCATTGTGTATTTCAATTCCCATTTTCCTCAAATGCATTGATTCTTCTTATCTATTACTCTTTTCTCATACTCAGTGTCTTTGTCTTTATGGGGTTTGTACTTTGCTTTTCCCCATCCTTTACTGCCATTATATAATCAATCTAATAACTTCTTAGAGAAAGTTAAAAATTCCCGCATAGCCACACGTGAACACAAAGTCACTGATTTTTAGCAAACCTATAAGATAGTCAGACATCCATTCAATTTCTTTTTTTTTAAGATTTTATTTATTTATTTGACAGAGAGAGATGACAAGCAGGCAGAGAGGCAGGCAGAGAGAGAGGAGGAAGCAGTCTCCCTGCTGAGCAGAGAGCCTGATTTGGGGCTCGGTCCCAGGACCCTGGGATCATGACCTGAGCCGAAGGCAGTGGCTTAACCCACTGAGCCACCCAGGCGTCCCTCCATTCAATTTCTTAACTGAGTCCCAAATGCATCCTGACTTCTAACCTAAACCTAAGCTCTACTTCTTACACGTTGTTATATGACCAAATTCTTTCAGTTCAGTATTTTGTAACATTTAAATATTAATCAGTTGATGCTTTGTTTGTGTATTTCTATGAAAATAATTTGAATACTGTAGATTTATTGTTATATTTATAGGTTTATAATCAAAGTTTCATCAGTTGAAGTTTTTGGAAATTTCAGATATAATGATTAACCTAAAATGATACTGCCTCAAATCCCTCTGATATCAAGGCCCAACACCTGATTATAGCCAAACCTGTGGTGGATAGTTCCATGGGAAATTGCAGTTACTTAACACTGATAGCATCTCATGTTCTCTCTCTCATTTTAGAATGTCTCCAACACAACCTGAAAGTGTAGGAGAGTTAATGTCCTCTGAGGACAGCTCTCAGTGAAGTGGAAATAAGAACCATAGGTAAAATTGTCAGTTTTCAGGTCTTCATGAGGACAACTTAAAGAAGTTTCTCAGGACCTTTCAGTAAAAGCAAGCCTTCATTTTCTATCCACAACAATTATATCAACAATGTACCTCTTTGACAAAGTTGCTTCTTCACTGTATCACTTTCCCATTCTTTTCTACCTTGGATAATCTCCCAGATAAACTAACAGTACTCAAATCCTTTGTCCTACTCTTTGCTCTCAGGATAAATGGAGCCAAAAGACTTAGATTAATATCAAGTTCTGAATGGGATCTTAGAGCTATTTCTGTCCAGATTTTCATAAACATAGGGACCTTTGAATTATCAGGCTATAAATAAGTTCTAAATGGAGGGGGCAAAAGCAAAAAGTAGAAATTTTTATGTTTGATTTTTAATCATGATTAATTGACTATTGATTATTATAAATACTAACATTATAAAAGTGTGGATCTTTGTAAAACAATGTCATATTGTAAGAAAGAAGTTGCATAATCCTTTTGAGAATATTAAACCAAGTGTTCAGGTGCCATCTAATTTCTTGTTTAATCCAGAACTTTGGTGTGCATCATCTTGAGGAATAGGATTTTGAAGTCCAGACAGACTAAGAGAAAACTGATCCAAATGTGTGTGTTTATATTTCTGCTTTTGTTGTAAAAATCAAAGTGTGATTGCTGGTTTAAAATGGTAAAACTAATAATGTTCATGGACTCGATTATAAATTTTCTAATTGTATGGGAAGAATCCAATAAACATAGAATTAATTGATTTGCAAATCCTCAAAGAGCTACAGGATCAGGTAGTGGTATGTTCTGATTCAACAGCATCATAATGCAGCATTTTATATGTGTGGCTAATGGATATTTTCATGAATGTTTGCTAGCTAGTCAGCCAATACAGAGAAATATTAGGTAGCGTAATTACTCACAGTTGTGTTTAATAAAATGAGAGAAAATTATCAAATGACACTAATAATAATAATCCTATAGCAGGCTAAATATTCAATGATAATTACAAGTATTAATCTAGCTTTCTTCCCTGATTATGACTCTGCTCTCCTTTATCATAATGGGAGTAGCAGATTGTCTGCAGTGAATTGTGAAAACGCAGCAGTGACTTTGGCAGTGAAGGCCTCCCATCAATTTTGATAGGTTAAAATGATTCTGGTTGGTCTTGAGCAAATGTGTCAATTTTTTTTTTCTGTGTGTGTCATAAAAGAAAGAAGCAATAGTAAATTCTTGCTGTTATTCCATGGAGCCAATAAAATCATACTGCCAACAAGAGGCTGTTGACACCATAGGTGTAGTTAACTGTCTTGAAATACTACGCCTGGAAATAAAATCCTAATATTTCACATAACCTCTTTTTTTAAAAGAAACAAAACAAAACAAAACAAAACAACTATACTGCTTACATTTAGGGCCCTGCTGTTGTGTAACTATTTTTGAACATGTCTTCTGTAAGTGTATATATATATATATATATATATATATATATACATATTTTTCTGTGCAATAAATTCATTTAGAGATAAATTTGGATTGCAAATTATTTTGGGGGAGGCGTGGTATTTGTGGCTAGTCTTACAAGTAAAAAGGACTAAAAGAAAGAAGAAAAACATTTTTTATTACAGCATATTTACATCTGTCCAAAGTACTTATCTACTATAATACTGACTAATGTATAATACTGTACACAAAGAAAGAAGCTAAATGAGTTATAATTCAGTCAGTGTATAGCTGGCCATTTTAAAACTTACCACTGAATCTTTCTGGTATGCAATGTGATACCTGGCAATCTGGTCCAGTTCATTACATCAGGTCATTTGTATGTTCTTATTACCATTTTGATAGCATAGCACATTTTATAACCCAGACATTTTACAATGGAACTATGATGCATGTATTTTCAAAAGTATAGACATACATGAAGCTATGAGGTCAAAAAAGATGAATGTCCGTAGTACCATATAGACTCAACAAATAAAAGTGTCCAAGGGTCTGAGTGTGACTTATGAATATTGTATAAGATTAGGCCAACATGTGGTTTTGATATAAATAATCTGTTCTTAAATTAGAATTACAATCGTTGAGTACAGTGTTGAAAATGGCAGATAGATTTTAGCTATCTTTGCTCACTAGGGAAAATGGAAAAATGTTTAGTTTGGTCAGATTTTCACTTAACTTCTGAAAAATCTTACGTTTGAGAGAACCCTTCTGAAATAAGAATCCTTAAAGACATAACCCCTTTGGCACAAGTTTTCAAGAAACTTGTTTGATGTTGTAGACAATTCTATGGCACACGTACTGTTCTAGATGTTTCATGCCAATAATATGTAAGCCATACCAAGGCTACATATACATATAGAGATGTTCCTCAGCTTACAAGGGGGCTATGTACAGAGAAACACATAAAAAATTGAAAATGCATTTAATACCCCAAAACTATCAAATATCATAGCTTACCTTAAGCTTATTTAAACATACTCAGAACACTTACATTTGCCTGCATTTGGGCAAAATCATCTTAAGCAAAGCCTATTTTATAACAAAGTATCAAATATCACATGCAATTTATTAAATATTACAATAAAAAAAGAAGAATATATATATTCTATATATATATTCTATATATAGAATGCTTGTAAGAATATCAGGTGTTCACCCCTGTAATCTTCTAGCTGACTGGAAGCTGTGGCTCACTGCCGCTGCCCAGCATCACAAGATGGCACCATATAGAACAAGAGTTTCAGGTGGTAGGTGTTGTAAGTTTTACCCAAACTGACATTGGTTTTTGTCATCATATATGTCAAGTAGTTTTCTCAGGTTTATTTTTAGAATATCCTTGTATAATGAATATTTACACTGATATCTAGTATAAAAATCTTGCAATTTAACATTAGAAACATTAAGATATTGAAAATCAATCTATTTCTTTAATTCATTGAAGACATTTTTGGCTTGTTTCCAGTACTTTCTTACTGGTTAAAAAATGAATTTGAAGTAGTCTGGATTTCATTATTATATGGCACTTTCCCTTTGATGAATACAAAGACGATATTCTATATTAGCTATCTGAGAAGAATTTATTTTTTTAATTTTATTTATTTGTAAGAGAGAGAGTGAGAGAGAGCACAAGCAGGGGGAGCAGCAGGATGAGGGAGAAGCAAACTCCCGGCTAAGCAGGGAATCTGTTGCAGAACTGAGTCCCAGGACCCTAAGATCATGACCCGAGCTAAAGGCTCAGGCGTTTAACTGACTGAGCCACCCAGGTGTCCCAATCTGAGAAGAGTTCTGTATGCTATTCCTATTAATATGCAGTTTAAAGTCTAGGTAATTAACTTAATATTTTAGTGGCTATTGCATAGATAGCACTATGTTCCAGGCAGAGAGTAAGAAAGAAATATTAAATCAACCATATTCTATGCATTCTAAATGAAAATAATTAATCAATCATAATAAATCCTTCTATTTATGGAATATCAACTTATAAGCTTTCCTCCATATGAACAATGCCAAATACCAGAATAAAGGGTCATCTAATACAAATAAAGGATAGAATTAAAGAATTCTGGTAAGCCATTTAATTTTGAAAAATGGTGTTCTATTGTTGCTGAGTTGTGGTTTTCAGTTACATAATATCTGATAAGTGTAGAAGTAACATGAGTGTTACGTGAGATGAGAAATGGTATATAATTAAGATATTTTTAAAAGTACAGATAAATACAAATTTGTAAACATAGCATTATGGAGGAGTAAAAATAAATGATAGCTACACACTCTAAAGTGAATAAAACTTGGAAAGCTAATAGAGAAGTAAAACAAGGACAGTGCAAAAAGTATGGTACATTTTTATGAAGTTCAAACAAATTCTGTGAAATCATAGATGGACTTAAAGATACTATTATGTATCAAATATTGTAAAAATTAAGCAAGGAAATAGCAAACATAAAACAACCAAAGCATACAAACTTGGGTAGATACAAGAGGTGTGATCATGTTCTACTTCATAAAGAGATGAGTTAATAGATAAATACAAGTAACTAGACTTTTTAGAAGTTTATAAAACGTTGCCTGTTATTTCTTAGTAATATAAAATATATGGTTTTCTAACAAAAACGTTTATCTTAAAATATTTAAAAATAAATTTCAGGCTACTCCTAAGGTTATATTTACTTTTCCACAGTAGGAAAAGCTGGTTGTTGTAGTTGTATTTGTTTGTTTGTTTTAGTCTCCTCCTAGTTTTTATTATTATAATGTGGAATGAGGAATGTTAGATTGAAAAGTGAATTATTTTATAGACAAAAATCATTACTTGATTCACCTCCTGGTACAGCAGATGGAACTCCTGAAAATATGCCCTTTTGCCTTATGGAAGAGTAACAGTTATGCTTACTTCTGAAACATACTTGGTGGTGGCCCTAAATAGTGACACCATAGTAAACATTTTGAATATTTGCAATTAATTTTTATAGTCATAGGGCTCCAAAAGGCACTGCAGGTATCTTAGCAGGTATTTCAATAAGGCTAAAATTTGCCTGACTGTTTAAAAATATTAGCAAGGCACAAAACATGGCAGAAGTATTGTCCTCAGATATTATTTTTTTCCATATGCTCCTGATTCCAGACATGACAAGTTATTTTTCAAATATTTATTATAAAAGTTTTTATTTATTTATTTGACAGAGATCACAATAAGGCAGAGTCAGGCAGAGAGAGAGAGGAGGAAGCAGGCTCCCTGCTGAGCTGAGAGCCCGATGTGGGCCTCGATCCAAGGATCCTGGAATCATGACCTAAGCCGAAGGCAGATGCTTTAACCTACTGAGCCACCCAGGCTCCCCCATGACAAGTTATTTTGATAGATGTATATACAGTGTATTTTCCAGTTATAAGAAAAATGGTTCTGCTATTTTTAACCTTTTTAAAAATTAAATAATTTTTTTCATTGAAATTTTATTTTTTAATGTTTTACTTTTCTTTTCTTTTTTTTTAAAGATTTTATTTATTTATTTGAGAGACAGAGATCACAAGTAGGCAGAGAGGCAGGCAGTGAGAGAGAGAGAGAGGGGGGGAAGCAGGCTCCCTGCGGAGCAGAGAGCCCGATGCGGGGCTCAATCCAAGGACCCTGAGATCATGACCCGAGCTGAAGGCAGCAGCCCAACCCACTGCGCCACCCAGGCGCCCCAATGTTTTACTTTTCAATATACTACTTAGAATATAAAACCTATTCCATTTTGTAAGATGTTTACCATTTAAAAAATGGTAATTTTCTCATTGTGTCTTCCCCTCACATTGCTTTATTTTGAATAAAAAATTTCACAATAAACATAACTGATGCTTTCCTTCTGATGGTCCCTCTGTTGGTCATATTGTATATGAGCCATGACAATTAGTTTTACAAAATTTATTGATGTTTGTTGATATGTTTTATCATAACTAATTTTCCCTCCCTTATCTAGATTCCCCAGCTTTCAGACAGGTGGACACTTCAATAAACCATACCCAAGGGATGTATCAAGTACTTCTTAGACATTCTCTCAGATCCTTGAGGTCTCATTTTGCCTAGGGATTTGCAATAGGTTCTGCCAGAGGCACCACTGTGACAACTGATGTCCATGGTCTATCTCCTGCTAAGCTCAAGAGGTCACTGGTTTCCAAGTTTATCTATACAATTAATGCATTCCAGCAAGTTCTTTTTTTTAATATTAACAAACTTATTTTAAAGTTTATATGGAGAGGCAAAGACTCACAATAGTCAACATAGTGTTGAAGGAGAACAAAGACTGAGGACTGACTTCAAAGTTTACTAAAGCGATTGGGCACCTGGGTGGCTCAGTTGGTTAAGCCTCTGCCTTCCGGCTCAGGTCATGATCCCAGGGGCCAGGGATCGAGTCCGGCATTGGGTTCTCTGCTCAGCAGGGAGCCTGCTTCTCCTCATCTCTCTCTCTGGCTGTCTCTCTGCCCATTTGTGATCTCTCTCTCTGTCAAATAAATAAATAAAATCTTAAAAAAAAGTTTACCATAACGATAATTGTAAGCATGATATTGTAATACCACAGAGAGACTAGATTAAAGCAACAGAATATATATTATCAATTATATTTTATATTTAATAGAAAAGCAAAAGCAATACAAGAGAGCAAAATACAATCTTTTAAACAAATGGTTCTGTAGCAATGGTGAAGCTAAATCTAAAAATATAAAATAAAATAAATCCAGGCAGATATCCTACACTCTTCACAAAAATGAACTCAGATTGGATTATAAACCTAAACATGAAACATGTAGAAGGTAATATAGAAGAAAATTTAAATGACCTTGGTTTTCGCAATAACTTTAGCTACAAAAGCACAAGCACTGAATTTAAAAATGTCTACTCTGTGAAACACAATGCCAAGAGAATGAAAAGGCAAAGCACAGACTATGAGAAAAAATTTGCAAAATACACATCTGGCAAAGGACTGTTAATCAAAAATACACAAAGACCCCTAAAAACTCAACAATTGGGGAATGACCGGATTAAAAATGAGCCAAAGGCCTTAGCAGATACCTCACCAAAGAAAATATTACAGATGGCAAATAAGCATATAAAAAGATGCTTCACATCATATGTCATCAGGAAAATGCAAATTAAAACAAAAAAGAGACACCAGTACATACCCAGAATCCAGAGCACTGACAACAGAACACGAAATGTTGGTGAGGATGTGGAGCAACAGGAATGTTCTTCCATGTGTATTGAGAATAAAGAATGGAAAACAACTTGGCAGTTTCTTACAAAACTAAACATATTCTTGCCAGATTATTCAGCAGTAGCAGCTCTTGGTATTTATCCAAAGAAGATGAAATCTATACCCACAAAGATGTCTATAGTAGTTTTATTCATAACTGACAAAAGCTTGGAAGCAACCAAGATATCCTTCCATAAGTGAAAGGTCAAAGAAAGTGTAGTACATGCAAACAATGGAATATTATTTAATGCTAGAGAAATGAATTACCAAGCTATGAAAAGATGTGGATATAAATATTTAATAAATATTTGATTTTAGGCTTCTACAAGTCTATCAATGTTATTAGTATATTTTAACAGTGAATGCTCAGCATTCATGAATTTACCTAATAAAACATTTTGGGTTCAATATTTTAAATACTTCAACCTCTATGATTATATTCCTAATAATTTTGAATTGGGGTAAATAAACCTTAATTTTTTGTAACTTGTTTCTTATTGCAAGAGAGCTCAATGAAATTTTAGAAAATAAAAATTTACAAAAAAAAAGTTTAGTTTATTATTGCCAAATAATTTAAAACTTTATCTTATATTCAAATACATATATTTTTCTAAATTGATTTATATGCTACTAAAACCAAAAACTTTTAGTTATACTAGATTTCATATCCTGCAATCAATGCCAGAAATCCATCTGGCAATGATTTGTCTTAAATAGAGTTAAGATGGGTGTTATTACAATGCAAGATGGAAACAAAGATAGTATAACAATTGGTGTTACATAACTTTTCCGTTTTGATCAAGTTACTAATCTACAAAAGGCTTTTATCAGTGACAGACTTGGGACTTTAACAAAACTTTTAAACTAGCATGTGCGACTCATTCCTAGAAAACAACACAATCAATAACACTTTATTTAGATTAAATCATGACTATTTCTCCATTTGAATAAAAAAGGTAGCAACCCCAATAAGTTTATTGAACATGAAAAGTTGAAATGCTATAATGCTCCTAAGGAATTAAATGATCCAGTCAAGAATTACTAAAAAAGGATATAAATTACCAAAGTGTTTGTATAATTGTAATGTACAACTGCCCATTATCGTTCCATAGTGTAGGCTTGTACAAGAACTCTATAAAAGAACTCCACTTCTAAACTGTGGAAAATATGTTCCCTTTCCCCCTATATACAAATATTAAGCCATTCATTTAGCTTTTAAAATATCCACTTAATACAGGCTTTTTACACATTTGAACAGGCAGCAGGGCTCTATTCTTATCGCTTACATCTGAAGGATAGACTTCTAGCGTAAGAGGTAAAGCCCATAAAGGAGCCCAATAATAACAACAAAATACAGTTTAGTGAGCCCTTACAATCTGCCAGCTACCTTTCTGAGAATACTTCAATTAATAAAACATATAAAATACCTGACCACAAAGAGCTCACATTCTTTTGAAATATAATAGTGAAATAAACCAATAATAGAGGGGCACCTGGGTGGCTCAGTCCATTGAGTGACTGCCTTTGGCTTGGGTCATGATCTCAGGGTCCTGGGATGTAACTCCCCAGCAGGCTTTCTAGGCAGTGGGGTGTTTTCTTCTTCCTCTGCGCACCCTCCCAATTCTCTCTCTCTCTGTCTCAAATAAGAAAATAAACCAGTAATAGAATAATGATTGATGGTTGATGGTGATAAGTGATACAAAGAAATACAAGAAAGGTAAAAGCCATTGGGGAATGCTGGGATGAAAGTTAATTTTATTTTGTTTTGGGTGGTTATATCTCATTTAGGAGATGTTATTTGCACAAAGACCCAGGAAGTGAAGGAGAGTGTTATACAAATATTAAAGGAAAAGATTGCTCTAGGCAGAGCAAGTAAGTATATAGACTTTGTGTGAACAGCTTGTCTGTTACTTTTGAGGAAAAGCAAGGAGGCCAATGAGGAGTTCATAGTGGTGGAGAGAGGAAGAACGTATTGATGTATGACCTTCTAGTACATTGAAACGCCTTCAGTTTTTATTTAATATGAAAGGGGAAGATACCAAAAGTCTTTCAACAGCAGAATAAAATCATATGACTTGATTTTTAGGTTAAATTGCTGTACCAAAATAAATTTGCATGGAGAAAGGAGTGCAGTATGTGTGGAAGTGGGGTTATCAATCAAGTCAATAATTCAGGAACATATGATGGTGTTTTTAGCATGCTGGGTGGTAATAGAAGTGGTGAGGTATGGTTTTCATTGTGTATATATTTTGATGGTGAATATTCTGGTGAACAGGATGGGGTATGTGCAGGACAGACATCAACATTTATTTTACCTGCACAAACAGAAGGGTGGAGTCTTCATTCCCTGATATGGAGAGAACTCTGAGTTCAAATGTTCTTTCTCATTAAATGGCATAGTGATGATGAGGATTTAGTCAGACAGTGAAAGAGAGCAGTAAGCATAGTGTTAAGCGGTAAGACATTATAATACATTGGAACATCAAAAAACGTTGTGTTGGATCATCTGTTTATGTGAGTAAATAAATAAATAAAGCTTCCTGGGGTTCTGATAGAGGTAAAGAAGACTGTATATGATCCAAAGGGGCACGTGCACCAAATGTTTATAGCATTAATATCCACAATAGGCAAACTATGGAAAGAACCTAGATGTCCATCAACAAATGAAATATATATATATATATATATATATATATATATATATATATATATACACACACACAATGGAATACTATTCAGCCATCAAAAGAAATGAAATCTTGCCATTTGCGTTGACATGGATGGAACTGGAGGGTATTATGCTTAGCAAAATAAGTCAACCAGAGAAAGTCACTATCATATGATCTCCCTGATATGAGGAAATGGAGGTGCAATGTGGGGGGTTTGGGGAACAGGAAAAGAGTAAATGAAACAAGATGGGATTGGGAGGGAGACAAACCATAAGAGACTCTTAATCTCATAAAACAAACTGAGAGTTGCGGGGGGGGGGTGGGGAGGTTAGGGAGAGGGTGGTGGGGTTATGAACATTGGGGAGGGTATGTGCTGTGGTGAGTGCTGTGAAGTGTGTAAACCTGGCGATTCACAGACCTGTACCCCTGGGGCTAATAATACATTATATGTTAACTAAGAAGAAGAAAGAAGAAGAAGAAGAAGAAGAAGAAGAAGAAGAAGAAGAAGAAGAAGAAGAAGACTACTATAAATCAAATGCTATGGTTTTCAGCATAGAGTGTGTAATCAGGCATATTTTATTAAAGTAACCAAGTAAAATGAGGTCGAAAAGTGGAATAACAGAAAACATAAAAATCAGAGATTTTAAAAAGAGATATGGGACAGTGTAGAGAATATAGTCAATGATATTATAATAGTGTTATATGGTGACAGATGGTGGCTATATTTGTAGTGATCATAGAATAATGTATGGAGATCTTGAAAACCTGAAACCAATGTAACACTGACTATCAACTACACTCAAATAAAAAAATAGTAAAAGGAAACATTTTAATTTAAAAAGATAAAAAGAGGGACAAGAATTTGAAAAGTGAATTTCAAAAAGAGTAAAGATGAGGCTAAGACATACTCTGAACCTTGAGGAAAACACCATTTTGAAAATTCTTCCCATTTTGAGAAAACTCAAATGAATCAATACCATAAAAGAACCCATTTTAACCGAGAGATGTAATGAATGCTCAAGAAATAATTTTATGACAGGATAATTCTTCCCTATGAAACAGCATACAGAAACCCGGGGAAACACCTGGAAGCCAAATAAACTATACTGAAAATAAGAATTAGGAAAAAGATAAATGATGAAAGATAAGAAAATTAGACCTGCGACAGAGACCTAGTGAAGAGAATTTTTAGCTTGTGGTTTAATGTTTTTGAGGATAATCTAGAGTTCATAACTGCCTTGAGGCAGGCTGGTTGTAGGCAGTTTAGGCAGACCCCTAAGAGAGGCCTACTTTGGGCTGGACAAAGACAAATCCAACCATTTGACTAAAGTGTCTGTGAAGATGTTGAAGTCAGATGCAGCAGAGAAAGACCTGTCAAACCTAATCTCAGAAATGGAGATGATGAAGATGATTGGACAGCACAAGGACACCATCAACCTGCTGGGTCCTGCACACAGGATGGTCCTTCGTACACTATCATGGAATATGCCTCCAAAGACAACATACAGGAGTACCTGCAGGCCCAGAGGCCTCCTGACCTGGAGTACTGTTACAATATCAGCCACAATGCAGCAGAGCAACTCTCCTCCAAGCACCCGGTATACTTTGCCTACCAGGTAGCCTGAGGCATGGAGTACCGTGCCTCCAAGAAGTGCATACACCAAGACCTGGCCACCAGGGAAGTGCTGGTGACAAAGGACAACATGATGAAGATCTCAGACTTCAGCCTTGCCAGAGATATCACCACATCAGTTACTATAAAATGAGAACCAACAGTGGACTGCCTGTGAAGTGGATGGTCCCTAAGGCCATGTTTGACCAGATCTACATCCACCAGAGTGACTTCTGGTCTTTTGGGGGTGATCCTGTGCAAAATTTTCACTCTGGAAGCCTCCCATATCCTGGAGTGCCTGTGGAGGTGGTTTTCAAGCTGCTGAAGGAGTCATTTGATGGATAAGCCAATAAGTGCACCAGAGAGTTATACACAATAATGAGGGGTGGCTGGCATGTGGTACCTTCAAGCTGTTGGTAGAAGACCTGGATCATACTGTGGCCTTGACCTCCAACCAGGAGTACCCGGACCTGTCCTTGGCCCTGGAACAATACTGTCTATGCTTTCCCAACACCCAAAGCTTCACCTGCTCCTCAGAGAAGAATTCCACCTTCTCTCATGTGCCGTTGCCCAGGGAGGCCTATCTGCCCTGACACCCAGCCCAGCTTGCCAATGGTGGACTCAAATGACTAGTATCCCTATTACTCCTGTCCAGATTCCGTCATAAGCTGTAACCCTTACCCCCCACCCTCCCTGCAAGACTCACTGCCTTCTCCTTTGTCCCTTTCCTACTGGCAGGAGCCAGCTGCCTACCTGAGGCCTTCACCCCTTGAAGTTCACCTCTCTTCCCCTTCCTCTTCCTCCTCCTTACAACCTGCTCATGAAAGAAAGGAACAGAGAGGCAGGTACTTGCTCGTGGCTACTTCCTTCCCTCCCATATGTTGGACCAAGACCCCTCCCTGTCATCTGGTACTGCCTAGACGTCGAGAGAGTTGGAGATGAGGCATGCCAGTGAAAGCTGTCGGAGCTTTCCTGGTTTGGTTTTGTCTGCTTAGCATAACATGTAAGACTGAGTTCTGGTGGCAGGGACCTAGTCCTTGGGGCTATAGCACTAGTGAGGGGAGGTCAACTGCTCTGGGCCTTGGCTAAGAGCAAGCCCTGCTCCAGAGATATGGTGCCAAGGGCTTATCAATTTTGATACTAATTTGCTTTGCTGACCAAATACCTGGTATCAAAAGATGGGAAGGCAAAGACTGGAAGCAGTGTTGTGACCATGGGGTCCAGCCCCAAACTATGAAGAAAACACAAAGTGTATAAATCTGAGTAAGTATATATTTACACACCTTTTTAAATAGGTTGTTATCAAAGATTTAATCAATGGGTAATATGCTCCTCGTGGCTGGGAAGCATCAGTTGCCATATATTAAAAACAAAGAAAAGAGGTGTCTGGGTGGCTTCCTCCAAGAAGTGTCCCTTCTTTTCAGGTCATGATCCCAGGGTCCTGGGATGAAGCCCCACATCAGGCTCTCTGCACAGTGGGAAACCTGCTTCTCCTTTTCCCTCTGCCCTGCTTATAGTTCCTCTTCCTGTCTCTCTGTCTGTCAAATAAATAAAATATTTAAAAAAAAAACAAGAAAGAAACAAAATGTTTTAAAAGGCCTTTTTTTTTTTTAATTTTCTAGGGGTGCCTGGATGACTTAGTTGTTTAAGCAGATGTTTGCCTTTGGCTGAGGTCATGATTCCAGTGTACAGGGATCCAGCCCTGCATGGGACTACTTGCACCCCAAGGAGCTTGCTTCTTCCTCTCCCTTTGCACATGATTCCCCCTGTTTGTGTGCTTCTTCTCTCTCTCTCTCTCTCTCTCTTGCTGTCAATAAATAAAATAAAATCTTTTACTAAATAAATAAAAAAATAAATAAATTTCTAAACCTACTTTCAGTTTAGGTCCCTTAACAAAAATTGCTACTGCTTCATTAAAAAAAAAAAAAAAGGATAATTTAGAAAGATGCTTCCAGAGTTAAAAAGCTGTTTTGTTTCTTTGTCAGGATTCAATATAGAAGTGCTTTAAAAAGTAAAAGAAAAAATATGCTATATTAACTCTAATCACACTATAACTTTGGTGGTTATATCAAGATAATGAAAAGTGATTTTAAAGCAAATTTCATTATCAGACATAAAGATCAAGTCAAAATTACAGAAGAGTAAAAGGATGAATTCATCAGGGAGTATAATAATTCTTTTTTTTTTAAAGATTTTATTTATTTATTTGACAGAGAGAGATCACAAGTAGGCAGAGAGGCAGGCAGAGACAGAGAGAGGAGGAAGCAGGCTCCCTGCTGAGCAGAGAGCCCGATGCGGGACTCGATCCCAGGACCCTGAGATCATGACCTGAGCCTAAGGCAGCGGCCTAACCCACTGAGCCACCCAGGCGCCCCGGGAGTATAATAATTCTTGAATTTTAATACGTAACAACAGATTTGGGGATATATAGGGAAAAACTAAGAACAAAAATCATAACTTCTACCTTGGACGACAAATGGAAAATAATTTCAACACACTTATTTTAAGATTACATAGACAAATGGTCATCATATTGGTAAGATATGTAAGACTTGAACAAAATGATCAACTAACTAGATATGCTTGATATTACATTACAGTAACTGAACTAACTGAGGTCAGTCTTTGGTGAATCACAGAAACAGGTGGAGTTGTCAAACAAAGGAATCTTTGTTTACAACATACAAGGAGTTCAAAGGGAATAAGTTCCAAAGCCTTGACTGTTTGAACAGGAGAGAGATTTTTATTTAGTATTTAAGATGAATACTCAGAAGGGAGAGTTTTATTATTCCGTGTATGGTTGGTCATAAGGTTGTGGATGCATGCACATCCACATATGTATTTGTGCAATATGTATTGCATGTTCACCTGAATGAAGCTTGTATTCCACCGAGGGCAGAAACTTCAACGTTAGAATAAAGCAGAGGTAACTGTTGGACAAGGGAAAGGAACTCTGCAGGCTTCAAGAGCAGATAGAAACTAGATGGGGTCTTGGGCTCATTTTCTGGGACAAGGAATGAAAGGCCTTGATTGCTTTTGAAATAGCACTAGGAGTTTTACCACTGATTTATTGTCTCAATAGCTTAGGCTATTTCCTGGTCTGGTGGTGACTGTTAGTTTTCCCATTGCCTTGTTCCCTCAAAATCCTTAGGAGTGAGGTTTTTGCATTTCTTTGTAAGAACCTCCCAGGAATTTTTGGAAGAAGTGTGCTGGGGCAAGTACACAGGTGGGGTATAGATCATTGAAAATAGCTGGGGACAAAAAATGACTTTTCTTATGTCAGGAAAACTATATCTCTTCTTTAATTTTCTAGGAACCTCTAACTCTTTCTGCTGATGTTACCAGCAGGCATCTGAGATATTACTGATTGTTCTCTTGAACCTAAGGAAAAGGAAATGTAGAAAGCAAAAGAAAAAACTTTAAAATCTATCCTGCAACTCATCAATTCACTGCAGCCACCTCTCTGTCTTTCCCTTTCTCTTTTTCTCTCTTTCTCTTTCTCTCTCACTTTCTCTCTCACATACGCACAACACACGCAAATCGACTTAAAGCAATTTTTAATTTTCCCTATTCCATTTTAATATACTTGAGGCATGATCATTTTCTTAGTAAATACAAGGAAAAAAAATCTAGGATTCCATCATTCTGTGTGATTAAAGTATTGAGGAATTTACTTCCAATAGCACTTATAAAAACATATTTTATTTAAGGAATATTATATAATCAGGTGCCTGCATTTTTCTTATTCTCTAACTAGTGTTATTTGGCAATTAATATTTTGTCAATCAATATTCCCCTATACCTGAATGTGTGGGCAGTGAGAGATGAGTTAGAGGCAAGGATGGTGAACACTCCCAACAACTGCAGACTACATATATCTTAAGCCATGATTTTCTTTGCAAAGGTCAACATTGATAATGTTCTAGTCATACCTCCGTGTACCAGGAAAGAAGTAGCATATTTCTTGAAAGACACAGCTATCAAAGCTCCATTGAGAATCCGTAAAGATGGAGAAGGGATTTGCAAATTAAATATCTGATAATGGACATCTACTCTGATTATTTAAAAATGAATAAAAATAAAAAACCTTACTAATAACCAAACAGAGTATCCAATTTTACATGTGAAGGAAATAATGGAAGAGACATGTCACCAAAAGTATATGGATGGCTTATAAGCACATGGCCAATTTCTCAACATTTAAACATTAAAGAAATAAAAATTAAAATCATAATGAGACATGCTTACATATCTATTAGAATGGCTAAAATTATAAAGGCTAATTGTACTTGGTCTGAGCTAGATTGAGAAGCAACAAAAAATCTAAACTGTTGTTGGCATATATCATGATACAACCACTTTGGAAAATAGTTTCAAAATTTTTTTAAATGAAAAATATGTTGCAGTTACACAAATAGCCATTTTATTCTAGGCATTTCACCAAGAGAAACAATCCCTATGTTCATACAAGGACTTGTATGTGAATTTCATAGCAGCTTTATTTTTAAGAATTGAAAACAGTGGAAATGTTCATCAATGTCCATCAATAGAGCAAAGACAATTGGAGATTCTCAAAGTAATGATGCCGAGAAAAGAAAATCCAGGCCATGAATAGTATATACTGTGTGATTCCATGACTACAAAAAATCTAGAAAATACAAATATATATATAGTCACAGTCATCAAATATATGGTGTGATTTTAGTGCCTTCTTCTGTGCTCCCATAGCTTCCTACACTTGGATCTCCGAGCATTTCTTACACCATGTGAAAATATGAACTCTTTCTCTTTATTCTGTCTTACTAGAATAAGAATCCTTGAAATTTTATGGACATTTGAACTCTCAGTTATTAGCAAAAATTCTATCACACAGTAAGTTTCCAAATATAAAAGCCAGAGTTTTACAATGACTTCGAAGCTTTTACATGATCTAGCCACTCATTTAACCTCTGTGACCTCTTTCCCTGCTACTCTTCAGTCACTCACAGTGGCCTCCTTGCTATTCCTCAGATATGCCAGGCATGATCCAACCTTATGGCCTTCAAGATAGCCAATTCCTTTGTCTGGAGTGACCTTATTGCTGATAGTTCTGCGCAAATTCATCACCTTTCCATACATTTGTTCAATTGTCAGCTTCATTGTAAGTACCCTGATCTTTCTATTAAAAGATTTAACTCCCCATCCCCTGCCTAGCAACCTTGATTTTTCTCACCCTGATCGAATTTTTCTTTTTCCCCATTGTACTCTTCCTTTTTGAATGCACTATGCCATTTTTATTAAGGTTTATAGCTTTGAATTGTCTCACCCATTAAAATAAAAGTTCTACAAAGCCAAGTATTTCATTTACCAGTGTAGTCTGAAGTAATATCTGCCATATAATAGTTCAGTAGACAACTGGTAAATTTCAAAATAAATCAATGTTGAGAGTATACTGAATTTCATAAGTCATTTCAATATTTTTTCCAAAAAATAAACTACATAAAACATACTTTAAATTTACTTTCAAAATATTTTATAGCATATAATGGACAATATACATAAGCCTAAAGAAACAATCCTATAATTAACCATTTCATACCTACTTAAAAACTGCATAATACCACACTCTTAGATCCTCTTTGAATGCTCTAAAATAACCCTTCAAAGGAAATACATTTTTAAAACTCACAGATTTTTTGGCAAATAATTTAATAAAATAAAAGTTTCATTCATCTATGTAGATCAAAATAAATATTTTTAATAAGCATGAAATTATAACTCTGAAGTGTGCTAAAATGAAACCACCTGCTAAGGGTGAGAGAACAAAAATAAACATCCTTTTTCCAAATAAGAGGAATTTATTACCTTTGAATCAAAGCATGTGGATTTTTTTTAACTGGCAATAAAGCAATATGGAGACACAAACCATAGAAAGTCATATTTTAGATTTCTAAAAGACTTCTAAGTGAAGAGTATACATTTTTTAATTGCTACATAATGCTACATAATGACAAGATGACAGGTTGTGACAAATAGCATTTTAAAAGCTCTACTCATAATGGAACGGAAGATGTCATTTCCCTATAATTTTATATATGTCTTTAATTTACTATATCTGGATACAACATATTACCAAACAGATGTTCATCAAAGACTAAATCATTTTTAATGGAACATAATAATTTGAACCTACATCTATTAATCATTTTTTTCGATCTAACATTTATAGTCTCGCTAAACATTTTATCAGTTGTTGACAAAATTCAAAATAAATAGGATAAAAAGTCGTGTTTGGAAAAGTAGATTTTTTTTCAAATTTGCATTTAAATGAAAATATTTGCTGATATTTTTAGAACTTTATAAGTAATTTATATATATATCTGACCTATCAGATGATATAAAATTTTTGGAGAAAATATGACATATTTTTTGATCTTGGTTGAAGGTATTAATAAAGAGCAACTGTTTGTATTATTTGTATTGTGATATCTTAGTTAATAAACATGGATAACTGGTATAAAATATGTTTTTTTAAAAATTTTATTTATTTACTTGACAGAGATCATAGGAAGGCAGAGAGGCAGCCAGAGAGAGAGGAATGGAAGCATGCTCCCAGCTGAGAAGAGAGCCCACTGTAGGACTCAATCCCAGGAACCTGGAATCATGACCTGAGCCGAAGGAAGAGATTTTAACCCACTGAGCCACCCAGGTGCCCTAAAATATGTTTTTTTTTTTAATATAGAAGTATAGTTCTTGCCAAAATATGGAACTAGCTGGAACTGAATGCCTCCTTCAAAGTCAGCTCTGGAGAAATTATGCCAGTGTAATATGGAACTATTTCAGATATTAACCAAAAAGAAAGAAATGATGATAAATTCCTTAAAAGACTCAAAGTTGCCCTTGACTGGTATGTTTCAAGCTCTATTCCTGGTTTGAAGACAGGTTTTAACAGGCCTGTCACTGTAGAAATCCACTAGATGTTTAGAGGCTATCAGAACTTTACAAAAACCTTCAAGGGGTAAAGACTTGAAAATTCTTTAGAGAGATTAGCTCCCTAAGGCATTATTCCTCCACACATTTTCCTCCAATCAATTAAGACTGATGGATGAGGGGCACCTGAGTGGCTCTCTCATCACGTGGGTGGTGGGTTAAGCCTCTGCCTTCATCTCAAGTCATGGTCTCTGGGTCCTGGGATCCAGCCCCACATCGGGCACTGCTCAAAAGGAAGCCTGCTTCCCTCCCTGCTTGCCTGCCTCTCTGCTTACTTGTGATCTCTCTCTCTCTCTCTTTCTCTCTCTCTGTGTCCAATAAATAAATAAAATCTTTAAAAAAAAGCTGATGGATGATAAATTATGAAAACTGCTCCCTCCAAATGATGCTTCTTCATAAGGATTTAAGAATTTAAAATTGTAAGAATTTAAAATTGAAACTTGATCATAGGATTTATCTTATAGAATAAAATCAAGTGAAGGCAGTTATTATTAGTTCTGAAGTATTGGTGATTCTGAATTCTTGGCCTCATTAGTAAATTTATTTTTAAATTCTCCCATGGAGTGGTGATTGGCCTTCAGTCTTTCATTGATATACATCATTGGGTCAAATGAGATGTGTGTGCCCAGAACTATATATAATCTTTTTTGTATTTCACTGGAGATGGCATTTCTGAGTTTTGTTCAATTGAATTTGGACAGATGTTTTAATAGTCACTTCTAGAGTTGGCCCTGGAGAATATCTTCCTTTTTTTCTCTTCCCGATTCTCTGAAAAACCCTGACTAATTCACATTATCACAGTAATTTCACATTTCAAGTTTTTCCAAACACTAAAGCTGCAAAATAGAAGGAAGCTACTCAGAATGGAATACTATTATGAATGATTGAGAAAGAAAACATTATTATAATTAAGCTACCAGGTTTCAATGTATTTTATTGTTGCTTAGAAAATCCTAGCATACCCAGACTTTACAGAGATTTGATGATCCTAAGAAGAGCTGAACTCATGGACCAAAATAACTATGCACATAAAAAGTACAATTACTTACCTAAAAAATATGATGTGGTTAACTTTATATGCCAATCCAAGTGTTATTGGAACAGGAATTAAAAAAATAGCTTAGGGGCGCCTAGGTGGCACAGTGGATTAAGCCACTGCCTTCAGCTCAGGTCATAATCTCAGGGTCCTGGGATCAAGTCCTGCATCAGGCTCTCTGCTCAGCAGGGAGTCTGCTTCCCTCTCTCTCTCTCTGCCTGCCCTCTGTCTACTTGTGATCTCTCTCTGTCAAATAAATAAATAAATAAAATCTTAAAAAAAAAAAAAGAATGACTGTACTTTTAAAAAATAGCTTAAAAGGAGCGCCTGGGTGGCTCAGTGGGTTAAGCCGCTGCCTTCCGTTCAGGTCATGATCTCAGGGTCCTGGGATCAAGCCCCACATCGGGCTTTCTGCTCAGCAGGTAGCCTGCTTCTCTTCCTCTCTCTCTGCCCACCTCTCTGCCTACTTGTGATCTCTCACTATCAAATAAATAAATAAAATATTTTTAAAAATAGCTTAAAAGTATATGATAAAATAATGATATACATATACAAGGAAAAGAAAGATACTATACTGTGAATATAAATTAAGTGAAAATTGTTGAAATAAAGAATACAATAAATGGAGACTAAGATGAATATAGCTGTAAAATGAATAAATGAGTTGGGAAAAACAAACAAATTAATGACTTCTGCCCAAATACAGCAGAAGAGAAAAAAAAAAATAAAGAAAATATTTAAATAAGTACTGAGATAAATTTTGGAGAATTAAAGAAAGATAAAAGATACCAGACTTAAAATGATGCCAAACATGAGATATCAGAAACAAAACAAAACAAATACTACACACACTAAAAACCACTCGTATACATTATGGTGAGTTTTAAGAATATCAAAAACAGAGAAGAGCATAAATGATGCCCAAGAGAAGAACAGATCACCTAAAATGTACAAGAATAATACTGACAGCACAATTCTCAATAGTAATAGCATATAAAGAGACAGCTGGGAGTTTTTATAGATGGAAAAGATATTTGAAACTAGGTATTATACATCAATCCAAATTATTGATTAAATTTGAGAGCACAGTAAAAATACAATGAAGCATGTTAGGTCTTAGAACATTTATCACACAGAGACACACATTTTGGAAAACTTCCTTGGAAGACAGCTCAATTGAGATCGAGAAAACAGAATTATGTACTCAAAGGCACATTTTGAAGGAAGGATTGAATATAGTCTGCACTGCAAATATTCTTTAATCGTATGTTCTGAATTTCCTAAATTTAAGAAGTATTTGTTCAAATATTTATCTTTAAATAAATCCTAGGAGACTTTTTCTTGGATTCTGGAAAATCAGTCCATTTGGATACAAATCTTTTTGTCACTGATGGAAATTTTGATAGCCCTTAACTGTGGAATGCCTAATGTATTGTTACAGCAATTGTGATTTGCCAATACATGGGTGATGTGTGTGTGTTGTGTGTGTTTATTTTTATTTTTGATGGTTTAACTCTTCTATGAGATTTTTAAGTAGACATGATTTTAATAAATTATGATTTGTTGAAATTTATCTGAGGTCATATATAATAAAATGAAATTTGTGTGAACTAAAGAAGTGCATCTCCATTTTTTTTGTTTTAAGAGTAGACTGGTCTTTAAAAATTGTCCAAAGAAGTACATTATATTCATTATTAAATTTGATAATATACAATAAAGTATTTATGGTCATACTGGACCATATCAAATTCTACTATTAATTCATATTCATAATTACCATAAGAGGAAAAAGGGATATTTTTCAAAATAATAAAAAATTAGCGTATTTTTCAGAATATGATATAGTGTTATTCACTGAACTGAGGGAACAAATGTCAAAGTCTAACACAGTTTACAGAATGTTTTAACATAAATTGAAATTTAAATCTGACCAAATTTCACAGTTTTAAGTAAAATGATAGCACTTTATATCCTTGAAAAGTGGTAAGTGACCCAAAACATGGCTTAGAAAAACAAATTTAACACTACACTAGTCAGAGATGGTTAAGTTATGGTACAACTTGCCATTGTGTATCATCAAATGGTATATTTTTTTCTTTTGGGCTTGTCATTATATTTTATTTTAGCCATTCTGGTAAGTGTGTAGTGATATCTCAGTGTCATTTTAATTGCATTTCCTTGATGTCTAATTATGTCAAAATATATTACTTTGATGTTTAATGCTCTGAACTTTCTCAGTTCAAGACCATGAAGCCACTTAGGAAAAATACAGTTGCAGAGGCACTCATAGACCAACTCTTATTTCGAAATAAGAAGAAACATTACTACCCATTCCAACAAAAAATAGATTTGTTATGCAGCAGGGATTTTATAAATTACCTGACACAACTTATATAGTAAGATGAAATGGGACAGGCGGCTTCTTGCAGCTATATACAACATCATTTTAATTTCAATTTTCAGTATAATTTTTCCAAGGTATACACAGAATATATATTTAATGTAAATTGTGAACATTTTAAACTCTGTATATGGAAATTAGTCAATTTTAAGTTTATAACAATCAAAATTAACGGAAGTTTATTTTAAATTAGTTAGCTTTCTCTGCATTGCAAGACAGAATAATCAAGAATTGGTAAGAAAAAAGTAATCTCTGTAAAATTACCGGGGGTGCATTATAAAGTGTTCGGTAACCGATCAAACTCACAATTTGGATTGAATGGCAAGTGATTTTTAAAATCTGGAACTCATTGTCAATTTTTTTTTCTTCATTGTGTCTTAATAAATTACTGTGTTCATTTGCATGGAAGTGAAGAAAAATGCATGACATTTCATCTCAACACTAACACCTTTAACTGGCAACTCTGAATGTACTTTACAGCAGTGTAACAAAGTAAAGATCAATGATGTTTCATGAAATATCTGTTATAATTCTCAAGGAGATAGGGAGTTTGTGCAAAAATGCAAATCACTTTGCGACTAAACACATTGTTTATTTCAGCTAATTTTAAGAAAATATGCTGAGAATCTCTCAAAAAAGGAAGCAATGATTTAGGTTTGCCTTCAAAATCCTTATCTAATCCTGAACCAACAGCACATAGTTCAAAGAGCAACTAATTTGAGTAGCTCCAATTTACACATTTCCTAACAATGCTTAATTTAGTGGAATTTCTGTCCAATTATGGTAATTTGATGTAATGAAAGACAAAAGTTCAAAAAGATCATCCTTAATTTATATAGATGCCAAACTCTGCATTTTCTGAATGACGCCCAGGAACGTATTTTCAAAAACAAACAAACAATGCCAGAACCACTATTAGGTCATCTCTAGGCAGAAAGTGACTCAGAGCTTACATTACTCTCTCCCTGAAAGTATACTGTAGGCACTGAAACTACTACCCTGAGTCTGTGCTATCAAATTCCTTAAGTTAGAAAGTTTTAAAACCCGTCTGTGTGGGAGTATTTCATTTACAGATAGAGATTTGGTTGTTTATACATTTTCATACTTGATTTTTAGGGTGTAATAACTATGTTTTAAAATTCATGGTGGTTTTGAATACTGTTGGATAATTGAGCTAAAATGGTATATCCATTCCTCCTAGGAAACAGAAAATATAGAAAGGTAGTGCTTTTCAAATCTGACATCTTTGAGTCATTGTAGTTTCATATAAATGCAATAGGAAAAGTGTCATTCATGTTTATGATATTTTCTATAAATAAATTAGAATGTACTGGAGGCCTGATATAAAGTGGGATGCCTAAACTTCAGTAAGATCTTGTTTTCAATTCAAAATAAATTTTATTTTTTATTTTTTTATAATGTCCCTCAATTTCAGATAAGCACCCCCATAATGTCCACTCCGGTTTTTTTAAGATTTTATTTATTTTATTTGACAGATAGAGATCACAAGTAGGCAGAGAGGCAGGCAGAGAGAGAGGGAAGAGGAAGCAGGCTCCCTGCTAGGCAGAGAGCCCGATGCGGGGCTCGATCCCAGGACCCTGGGATCATGACCTGAGCCAAAGGCAGAGGCTTTAACCCACTGAGCCACCCAGGCGCCCCCAAAATAAATTTTAAATTGAATTATGCACCTCTAAGTTCAGAGACAATAAACATCAACCAACACAATTAATAAGTTCTATTTCTTGAAATTTCGGGAACATTGATAGTCTCATCTCCTGGAAGAACAACAGCTAAAATTTTTGGTCATGGATTCTTGCTAAAATATCACTTTCCCAAAGAAAATTAATGTTGTGAATTTTTATTGATTGTTATTGATCATGAAGAATATAACAACCACGATAAAAAGAGTAGGAAAAACATGATATCTCATCTGTAAGGGCATGTGGAAAGTAGGAAATGCTAATAAAAATAACTACCATTATTTCCTAAGTTAACATAATATAATAGAACAAAAATATTTCAAAACAATGTTTTCTTTTTTTTTAAGATTTTATTTATTTATTTGACAGAGAGAGATCACAAGTAGGCAGAGAGGCAGGCAGAAAGAGAGGAGGAAGCAGGCACCCTGCTGAGCAGAGAGCCCAATGTGGGACTCGATCCCAGGACTCTGAGATTATGACCTGAGCCAAAGGCAGCGGCTTAACCCACTGAGCCACCCAGGCGCCCCCATAACAATATTTTCTAGGCTCATTCTGATAACTCTTTTCTACATTCAAATTTAAAGGTTGAGGCATGTGATATATATTACACAAAAAACATCCCAAGGAATTCGTTAAAAAAAAAACTTTAATAAAGAACAAATCCAAAGGAATTTCTTTTCTAATTTAATTAACAAATTATGAATTGACTTACCTATTTCATCACAGTGTATCAGGCACCAATAATATTTTTTAATCGTCACACCTGATGCAATAGTTATCATCTTTCAGACATACTGATCACGAACAAGCAAATAAACAAGAGGACCGTAGCTTAAGATCTACCTGCATAAATATAGGCTACTTCAGACAATCTCTTCACCACAACATTGAAATGAATAGAAATCATACATGCTCTGTATGGACATACAGATGAGATAGAAGGGGATGATGTTAATATATGCAGAATCTTTATTAATTACATTGTAAACCATAATATGGAAAAACAGAATACAATTTTAGAAATACCCAGGTCACCATCATTGTTTTATTTTTATATGTGTAGATAAGGAGTTTAATAAACAATCCATGACTATTCAACTCTTTATATTTTGAAAATTTTAGTAAAAGTAACAAACCTACCACCTAGAAAATTATACTTATCTGCAACATACAGCTTTGCCAGCATGATAGAGGAAAAGCAAAACAAAATAAGTAAGAAAAGTTTAACATTTCACAAGAGATTTGCTTTTATTTTTTATTTATTATTTTTTATTTTTCATTAATTATTTACTTCTATTTTCTACTTTATTTTAATGAAAATGTCATGACCATAACATAAGAGCAGAATTAAACCAACATGAGAAATTATTTTTTCATAAGTTAAAATAAACTAGCTTGGTGATTAATTCAAAATTATATTACAAATTTCAGTGTTCTTGAAGTAAGTATCACTGTATAAACAAATGAGTCAGGAGTCATAAACTAATGATGATTCTAAATGTTATTTAGAGAGACATTCTGTACTTAATATATTTCAAATATTCTACACAAGGCAAAGTGGATCCAAGTAATCTGTAGGCAAAATAAGATTTTAGAGAAGTATATATTTCCAACAGTATTTATAAAATATTACCTTTATGTAAGGCATCATCCTGGACTTTGTGGAAAACACACAAAGGAGTAAGAAGTGGCCCTTCAAGAAACATATACAATATCAAGGTTTAACATGAAGCAGCATGTCTTCTCTAAGTAAAAAAAAAAAAACATTGTACCAACTGACTTTACTGAAACTTTATATTTATTGCTCTCATTTTAGGTCATAGTGTCCTTCTGCATGCAGGCTGCTATAACGGACATGATATAGACTTAATAGCTTATAAAGAACAGGAATTTATTTCTCACAGTTCTAGAACGGAGAAGTTCAAGATTAAGGAATGGGCAGATCCAGGGAGAGCCCACTTCCTCATAGATGGCTATCTTCTCACTGTAAACGTACATGATGAATGAATCAAGAGAACTCTCTGGGGTCTCCTTTAAAAGGACTGTAATCCCACTTATGACCTAATCACCTCCCAAAGGCCCCTAAGTTTTAATACTATCACTTCCAGAGTTAGATTCCATAATATGATTTTGGGAGACATAAACATTCACACCATAGTATATATAAACAAAAAAAGACACAAAAACAACAAACAAAAAAATTATTTTAACTACCTATTATTTTCAACTACATAAACTTTTAATTTGTTTCTATATAATATTAAATAACTCATTTGAGTGATTCACTTATATCCAATGCATCTGAGTGCAATTAAATTTGCTTACCCAGCATATCCAGAAGCATATTTCTTCAGACTATCCCATTCCCCACCTTACAGGATTTACCACAATTAGAAGACATGGGATAGAGGATAGATAGATAGATGTATACATAAACACACTTGTACATACACATATGCATATTTTTTCCTGTTAATGATACTCATGCAAATAAAATTTAAGCTCAAGAAACCTGTCTTGTGTGTTACTTAATATCCAGTTTTTAGTCAACATCCAAAAACAAATAATCCAATAAAACCATGGATAGAAGACATGAACAAGTGTTTCCCCAAAGCACACATTCAAATGTTCAGTAGATACATGAAAAGATGTCCATCATCATGTATCATCAGGAAATTGCAAAGCAAAACTAGAAAGAGATACCACCTCACACCTGTCAGAATGGCTAAAATCAACACTACAAGAAACAAAAGGTGTTGGAGAGGATGTGAAAAAGTAACACTTGTGGGGGCTGCCTGGGTGGCTCAGTGGGTTAAGCCTCTGCCTTCAGCTCAGGTCATGATCTCAGGGTCCTGGGATCAAGTCCCACATCGGGCTCTCTGCCAGGCATGGAGCCTGCTCCCTCCTCTCTCTCTCTCTACTTGTGATCTCTCTCTGTCAAATGAATAAAATCTTAAAAAAAAAAAGTAACAATTGTGAACTGTTGGTGGTGATGCAAACTGATACAGCCATATTTGAAAACAGTATGGAATTTCCATAAAATTTAAAAATAGAAGTCCTTTGTGATCCAACAATCCTGTTGGTGTGTATTTACCCAATGAATATAAGAAAATTATTCAAAGGGATTCTAGCACCCCTATGTTTATAGCAGCATTATTTATAAAGCTAAGATATGGAAAGCGCCCAAGTATCCATCAATTGATGAATAAATAAAGAATAAGTGGTATGTATATACAATGGAATATTATTCTGCCATAAAAAAGACTGAAATCTTGCCATTTGCAATAACATGGTTGGAACTAGACAGTATAATGCTAAAAGTGAAATAAGTCAGTCAGAGAAAGACAAATACCTTTACTCATATATGGAATAAAAGAAACAAAACAAACAAGCAAAGGGGAAATAATAAGACAGAAAGAGAAACAAAGCAAGAAACAGACATTTCATTACAGAGAACAAACTGATGGTTACTTGACAGGATCTGAAAGGAGTGATGGATTAAATAAGTGATGGGGGTTAATTAGAGCACTTGTCATGATGAGCACTGAGTGCTATATGTTATATTGTACACATGAAACTAATACAACCATATATGTTAACTAACTGGATTTCAAATGAACATTTTTTAAAATCCCAGTTTTTAGCTCACATTCTGGCTTACAAAAGGGATTTAGTCAGGAATTTGGAGATTAGTTAATGAACAAATAAGGGGTGAACAGGCAGTTGTTAGATAAAATTATTATCCTTTCTGGCATTATCTTATACCTTTTATCTAGAAGTATTTTTAGCACTTTAGACTCTTCCTATTTTATTTTGAGTCATTAAACAAAAATTTCCTCAAAGGACCTTAGACTCCATCCAATTTGAGCAACAGTGTGAGAGAGGAAATGGTGTCAGGAGGAAAAAAAAAAAAAGATGAATCTACTTTTGTTTACTAGTGAATGCATAGTTCTTCCACAGAAGAAGCTCTAAATGGAAAGGGCTCCAGCTTTATATGTGTTCAGTCATATGTTCAGAAGTAGGTAACACTATCAAAAAATATAAAGCATCTGAGATTATTTTCCCTTATTTGAAAGCTGGTGTATGAGTCTGCCGTAGTTTCTTGGGTGTTGATAGAAGACGCAGACTCATGGTTCAGAAATAATATAGTTTATTATTCACAGCAATAGAGGTAGCCAGAATATTAACAGTATTTGTGTGTGTGTGTGTATTTGTGTGTGTGTGTGTGTGTGTGTGTGTAGGGGTGGGAGTTATATATCAGTTCTGAGCCTCAGTTCCCACAAGAAGAATCAAAACAGAGGCAGATAATATTTGCAAACACAACAGGTTAAGTTAAAAAAAAAGATACTATTTCTGTCTTCCAAGTCTATTCAATACAACCATCTTCAAAGGATGGCCTAGAACAAATAATAAATGCAGAAATGTAAGCAACCAATTGAAAAGTGTCTCCCAAGAAACACACTTTGAGAGTCTTCATTTGACAAAAATACTATAGGATATTACATGGATCAGGTGCATTGAATACTGGAAGGTTAAAATTACAAGGGACCAAATATTTTTAAGCAGTTCTGGCATCCAGTAGAGTTCAAATAGGTTTTATAAGATTGAGGAAAGAAGCCATCAAAACCTGGGCCCAGGGGCCCCTGGGTAGCTCAGTGGGTTAAGCCTCTGCCTTCGGCTCAGGCCATGATCTCAGGATCCTGGGATCAAGCTCTGCATCAGGCTCACTGTTCAGCAGGGAGCCTGCTTCCCCTCCCCCCCTGCCTCTTTGCCTACTTGTGGTCTCTGCCTGTCAAATAAATAAATAAAATCTTAAAACAAAACAAAACAAAAATCCTGGGCCCAATTTTCCCAAAAGTATGATTCTGATTCTAGTCTCTATGATGTTATCCCTTGAAGACAATGCCTCTAATTGAGTTGAATTAGTTTACTAAAGAGCATACCCCCATTTGTTGTAGGAGATGAACAATATGCAAGAGGCAAAATGCCACATGGAAGCCACCTGGTCTTCAGTGGAATATAGAATCAGTTCCTTTGGGATGAATTTGTTCCACATTTGACTTCCCACTTAAGGGAAAATAAGAGTGCCTTCTAATAGATTTTAAATAGGAAATGACAACGGAAGCTTATACAAGATTATAAAATGGGAAATTTCATTTAGATAAGCAATCATTTCAAAGTCATCTTCTTAATATTACAGACTCTTCACATAATCATAATTTTATTTTGGTATTATATGGTAATTTCAAATATAGTAAATATAAAGAATTTACCTCTGTAATTATAGCGAGTCTGGTCGTAGTTTAATGGCAACAAATCTTCAATTTAGAAGTATGGTCTACCAATTATTAATACATTTGGAAATGGTGTGTCATCTTCACTCCACTTGTCTCACTAAAACAGTGAGCCAAAAAAAGTAGGTCCAAGCTGTTTACTATGGTCAAAATGGGTTGCTTTTGCACTTGGTAAAGAAGCAGTCATATTTTGGAAGAAGAAACTGAGGCTATTAATATTTTCAACTTATTTTCAGAAAAGGAAAGAAAGGATAATCTAAGCTAAAGCCAAAATCTTACACAAGGTGGCAGGAGAATGATCTTTTCCCAGATAAAGGGTTTTTCATCTTAGCCATGTTAGGAGGAAGAAGAGATGAGACATTGTGGACTTGACTAACGTTTGTACACTGTTCAAAAAGTTTTCAAAATAATGTGTATTATTTTTCTTCTTTTAGTTGAGACAAAAACAAACAAACAAACAAAAAACACTAATGAGCTTACTCTTAAAAGGAGGTAAACAAGAAACTAGCAAAGATTGAGTGTTAGGTATTGTCCCCCTCCTTTTCTTTTTAATTATGTTATGTTAGTTACCATACAATACATCATTAGTTTTTGAAGTAGTGTTCCATGATTCATTGTTTGTGTAAAACACCCAATGCCCCATGCAATATGTGCACTCCTTAATACCCATCACCAGTCTCACCCATCCCCACATCCTTCTCATCTTTAAAACCCTCAGTTTGTTTCTTGGAGTCCATAGTTTTTCATGTTTCATTTCCCCTTCCAATCCCCCCACTTCATTTTTCCTTTCCTTCTCCTAATGTCCTCCATGCTATTCCTTAGGTTCCACAAATAAGTGAAACCATATGATGATTGACTTTCACTGCTTGACTTATTTCACTTAACATAATCTCCTACATTCCCATCCATGTTGATGCAAAAGTTGGGTATTCATCCTTTCTGATGGCTGAGTGATATTCCATTGTATCCATAGATCACATCTTCTTTATCCGTTTGTCTGTTGAAGGGGATCTTGGCTCTTTCAACAGAATGGCTATAGTGGACATTGCTGCTATGAACACTGGGGTGCATATGGCCCTTCTTTCCAGTAAAATAGAGCTAGCCTATGACCCAGCGATTGCACTACTGAGTATTGACCTCAAAGATACAGATGCAGTGAAAAGAATTAGGTATTGTTAAAGCACACATGCAGGGGATAGAAGTTATGGTACAGAAGAGGGAAGGGCAACCATATGGCAGAGTAGAATAAAGTAGCTCAGGAAGAAATTAGTCATATCCAGATATTGTAAGGCATGTGGGGTTGGCAGGGAGAGCATGAGAAATCATGAGAGAAGAGAGAGAAAATGGACCAGGCAGGAGAGGTTTATAACATTTTAACATCTAAGGTAAGCATATGCAAAGCAGAATAGGGAAAGAAATAAAAGTTTTTATAAGACTCAATACATAAGGAATAACGTGGAGGACACTGGGAGATGGAGAGAAGTGTGCTGGGGGAAATCGGAGGGAGAGACAAACCATGAGAGACTGTGGACTCTGAGAAACAAACTGAGGGTTTTGAAGAGGAGGGTGGCAGGTGGTTGGGTGAGCCCAGTGGTGGGTATTAAGGAGGGAATTTATTACATGAAGCACTGGGTGTGGTGCATAAACAATGAATTTTGGATCCCTGAAAATAAACTAAAAGAAAAAAAAGACTGACTACAGACATGGAACTCAGTGTAACACAGATATGGAACTCACTGTAATACCAGCCACTTCCCACCGACACACACAGACTATGATAATAATAAATAATAATGCAATTAAGAAAATTTCCTGCCAAATATTTTTCCTCTTTTTTATTTTTATGATTATTATTTTTATTTTATTTTTAAAGTTTTTATTTAAATTCCAGTTAGTTAAAATAAGGTTAATATTAGTTTCAGGTGTACAATATAGTGATCAACACTGCCATACAATGGCTTAAATAAAAAAATGAAAAAAATTTTTTTAAAGATTTTATTTTTAAATAAAACCTCTACACCCAAGGTGGATTTCAAACGTACAACTCCAAGATCAAGATTTATATATTTTACTGACTGTTCCAGCCAGGCACCCCAACAAATAAAAATTTTATAAAATTGTTGAGTTTGTGGGAGTCTCATTTGCTTAGTCAGTTAAGTGTCTGCCTTTGGTTCAGATCAGGATCTCAAGAGTCCTGGGATCGAGCCCCATATTGCTCATGCTCTCTCTCTCTTTCTCTCTGGCTTTTGCTCTTAAATAAATAAATAAAATATTTTTAAAAAAATTGTTGAATTTGTTTAACTAGTTTTAAACTAGTAGACAGAGATGAAGATAAAGTATGATGTCATGGCACGGAATAATACAACTTACACTTTTTAAAAAAAAATATGCAATGCAAGTTACCTCACTTCTTTTATCACCACACTGGGACTTTCCCTACTGAGTTGTTGTAATGTAAGGACCTATTTTATATTTTTATATTTTAGCAAGAGGCTTTCATTGAGGTTAACCCTTAAACTGTCCTTGCTCCCCTTCCCCCAGGGGATTCACTTAAAAACAAGTCCTGGAAATCAGCTCCAGGTAACAAAGCCCATATACAAGGGTGGGTCAGGCCAGGTGGAGACATCAATGAGCAGAGGGGGGGGGCGGTGTTTGCATATTGTCTCCCTAGATACTAATGAGTATGCCCCACTCCTCTGCTCTTTGGGAACCTTTTTGGCACTAATCCTAATCAAGGTGTAATAGGCTGGGTCAAATGTCTATACTAGGGTAAATTGAACCTCAATTGGTCACCTAGCCTCACTGTGGAGTTTCCTGTGTGTGTTAAAATCTCATTGGTCACCTGTGCGTGGCCAGGCCTGACTGCATGGCCTTTGCCCTTAAAAGCTAGACTGTGGAACAGCAAAGGGTTGCCTTCTCTCATAAGAGGTGTGGCCCCAAACGTTCGGTTAGATTCTTGATGCTTCGCATGAAATAAAGCTTTGCTTGACCTTTGCTTTACATCAGTCTCGCTCCTTTAATCATAGACCCATTATTGGGGCATAACAGTATTAATCTTAAAGTTATAAGTCCACAATGCATCCATCATCCATTCTACCCCTTAACATTCCCCTTTGGACAGACCCATGATCTAGAACAAGCCTTATTTTATAGTGCCTTGTAGGTGATTTTGGCTGCTGCCTAAATTGCCTACTTTCCTCTCACCATTACCACGGAAATTGGGTCCACTGAAACAAAGGGGTAGTGTAAGAAATTAACACTTCCATAAATCTCTTTAAATAATAAAGTATAAGATAGTGATACCTTTTTTTCTGCCACATAACCAATTCTTGCAAGAATAAGGTCATATAAAAGAATTTACAACACATGCTAGCATTATCCTACTGGATCCAGATCATTTGTATGTTTCTCTGTCTCTGAGAAATGTAGTTATTTACATGACTGAAACCTGAAAATTGTTTGATATGACCACTAATATCACCTTCTTTTTTTAAAGCCTGTTTAAGGCTTCTGTAATACATAGGTTTTTTAAAAACTTATTAAGCATATTGTATATATCAAACACTTTAAAAATCTCTGCTTTAAAAAAAAAAAACTCTACCTCAATGGAACTTTGAGTCTGAAAAAGATACAGGCAATATACAAGGCAACAGATAGAATAATTACATATTTGATTATATACTCTGAGGATGTCACATTAAATTGATATGAAAACGATCAGAAGGATCTGGATTTCTTGTCAAAATTTTTTGCCTTACAAAGAAATTGATATTTAGGGAAAGTTGTTACTGAAAGAGGTCCTGTGTCAACCAAAAATGTTAAATCATGATCTCGCTAAATTTTTCAGTTGTGATCATTGCTTTGTTTAGCTGTCTTCTATTAAGACTGAATTTAGTAATTCAGTCTCAGATTTCAGTAAGTCTTTTTTTAAAAGATTTTATTTATTTATTAGAGAGAGAGAGGGAGGGGCAGAGGGAGAGGAAGAACCAGACTCCTTGCTGAGCAGGCAGCTGATGCAGGACTGGATCCTAGTACCCTGGCATCATGACCTAAGCTGAAGGAAGACACTTAACCAACTGAGCCACCCAGGCACTCTAGACTGTAAACTTCTTAAAGGTAAAAAAGTTTATTCTTCTAGTAGTTCCACAGACATTTCTAACATCCATAAGAAAGCATGTACTGATGTAAAATGCCAGCAAATCAAATTATTTAAAAAAGAAAGAAAGAAAGAAAAGATATATCTGGATAAAGAGAAAAACAGAAAATCTAATAATACATTGAATTATTAGAGCAAAGAGTGGAGGAAGAGAAAATAAATATGAAATAGAGATTTCCACTAAAAGAAAAAAATTGAATAAGGCAGGAGATTTAGAAAATTATTATGACAGACTTGAGAAAAAAATAAAATAGGAATTTTTAGAAAATAGCAATAAATGAAAAGGTAAATTGTTCCTACCTTTATAATATTAGCTGTTTGTTGTTGTTGTTGTTGCTAATTTACCTATTTAAGCTAATAAACAAAGAAAGGTTTCATTTAGGAATAAGGTTTCTATGTATATATATATATATTTTTTTTTTCCATTTAGGGATAAGGTATATATATATATATATTTTAATTTTAATTGTTAGAAAATGTGTCACAGAAAGTGTTTAAACTTTAAGATACAGATGCAACATGTAATGAACTGCATTGTTTGAACGTCTAATTTGTAAATGCTGTTAGAGGAAACTTGGTGGAAATGTTCCTATGTGCTTGTGTTTCTGGAACTAAGTATATTTATTAATAAGGAATAGTTTAAAATTATGAAATGACCAGGAGTGGACAATTTTCCTAATCCTATCAGCTCTTTGCAGCTCTTTTATTAGCCCCCTTCAGGAATATCAGCTTTTTTATCTAATTAAATTTTATATTAATGTGCTTTTGACTTTTGGCCTTTCTCTTCCTTCTGTTCTTTTTTTTCCCCTAAATTACATGTTTCTGTTTAACAGCTACTATCAATTCTTTGATATGAATTCTCAACATCAATTTACTAACTCCAGAGATGAAGGAGCATCAATATTTAGAAGCGAAGAATACAAAGCCTTGGGCATCTGGATGGCTCAGTCACTTAAGCATCTGCCTTCGACTCAGGTGGTGATCCCAGGGTCGTGGGATGGAACCCCAGGTTGAACTTTCTACTCAGCTGGGAGCCTACTTCTCCCTCTCCTTCTGCCTGCAGCTCCCTTTGCTTGCGTTCTCCCTCTCTATGTGAAGTAAATAAAATAAAATAAAATAAAATAAAATAATGTAAATAATACATTTATTTATTTATTAAAATGCAATTATTACACAATACATAATGTATTGCATAATTATAATAATGGTTAAATAATTTATTAAATATTTATATTAAATATATCAATTTAATTAAATAAATATTTTTAGAATTTAAAATATTTCAAATTTAGAATATTAAATTTTAAATCATTAATTTAATAAATAAATATCTAAACATAATTAAATAAAATAATTTATTTATTAAAATGAATAAAATAATGTTGTCATTATCTCAGCATGTATTTTTAAATAGTCTAAAAAAAAAATCTAATAAAGTCTAAATACATTGAGTTCAGATATTTATACAAGTTAACCCAGACACTCAACCCACAGTTTCAAAACTTTTGTTTTTATCTACTACTCAAAATACGATTTTAATATATTTATTTGTAACTTTGACATAGCAAGGAAACTTGGAGGAAAAGGAGACATTTGCTTTTAATATTTGAAAATTATTTTGTTGATTTAAAAAAATAAAAACCTTAACACGTGAGCATTTCTTCTTAAATAACACTGTGAAGTTTCTGAGTCGCATTCTATTAAAAGTGCTGATAAAATGGCCTCAGTTACTCATTTAAATTATCAGCTGAATGGGTAACAAATGAAGTAGAGAGCTTTTTAATTATTTATGAATGTATTGCTTGTGGATGGAGTGCCACATAGAGTTACCTCTCTTTTTGGCTTTGTTTTGTGAGCAGCAGTGGAATCTATGAATGAGATTAAACATAAGGACATTCACAGAAATTCTTAATGAACTTCTGGGGAAGGGCAATAAGTGCAAGGAAAAACTGCAGCAAGACTAATTACAAATTTCAAGTGGTCATCGCTTAATTATAGAAGCTTTTAAGTTCAAGTAATATATCTTTTTCATGAGCCTATCATATTGTATTAATTACCACAAACTGCACTCTTGAACACTTATCTTTTCACATATTTCTTATTCTTAGTACTTAAAATTACCCTTATGATTGATAAGTAAATGGATTTTACTGACAATGCATTTATTTACATAAATAAATAATGCTGTTTATATATATAAAAACAATTGAATGTGTTCAATGAATTTTTTTTCAAATTAACATCTTAATTCTACCACATTAGTTACAAATAGATATAGACTTTATAGATTCATCAAATATTTTATTCTCAAATTTATATGTCCTTTGTGAAGTAAATGAAACTGTATATATTAAATATAATCCTATCACATGTAACAGTTACTAATGCATCCCAGGACATACATAGGTCAGGTCCTCCTCAAGGCATCACGGATAACTGGATTTCACTTTCTATCCTAGGAGTCTTCTGTATATTTCTGTGGCTTTTATACTACAATCAGGAGGAAGAATTCTTTTGCTAAAAGCTTCCAAATGACTATGCGAGTAGATTATTTGTAGACTAGTGATATAATATTATTGTTTAATATGTGAAGCATGATAAAATAAAATGCTATTGCCATATTTAATTTGTTCAGTAAAGCATTCATTTAGTTATCAAGCATTCATTTTCTTTTTTTAAAGATTTTATTTATTTATTTGACAGACAGAGATCACAAGTAGACAGAGAGGCAGGCAGAGAGAAAGGAAGGGAAGCAGGGTCCCTGCTGAGCAGAGAGCCTGATGTGGGGCTCTATCCCAGGACTCTGGGATCATGACCTGAGCAGAAGGCAGAGGCTTTAACACACTGAGCCACCCAAGAGCCCCAAGCATTCATTTTCTTTATACAGAAGAGATAGAACAATATTATATAGTAGAAAATACAGTAAATAATCTAGAAACCTTGATCATTTTGTTTTGGCAATTTTAGAACATAAAATTAGCTAAAGCTCAAGTGCAAGTTATATTTGTATCATAGGAGGAAAAGTTAATTAAAAGTTTGTTTATTACCATAGTTTAACACTTCAACGAAATGATAACGAGTCCAAAATCAATGAATATATGAAGTATACAATAAAAACAATAATCTTGAGTGTATGTGACTCACTGTAGGTATTGATAGGCTAGAAATCAAAGGGAAAGTATCTATAGGGTTTGTTCAGTTCCATGCTCATCAGATTAATAGGCTTTCTCATATTGCTTCCTTCACCACATTAATTTGTCTAATGAAGTTTTCAAGAGTTAAAGACAGTGATAGGTTCATGGCTGGAGAGAAGGTACAGAATCTAAGATAGTTCAGCAGTGCTTATTATTTAAGAGAAAGACAGCATGGGAGGTGAGGGGTATATCATGCATCCTGTTTTCACTCCCTTTGTGGAGCACCTAGCTGGAGGTCATGTAATAATAACCAATGACCAAAAAACAATAAAAAAACCCAAACATCCATGTGGAAGTGCCATCCTTGCCTGGAGATGAGTAGACTGCTCAAACAGATCCTGGGCAGGCATCTCAGCCCAGGCCTGTGCTGGGGAAGCTGGTTCATGGCTTTGGGCGCAATCAGGAAGCCAGCAAACTGACGGGAGAGTGCAGCCAGGGTTAACAGGACTGATGATCTTTTTGCAGCCAGGCCGCGGGTGGACACCCGCTCAAGAAGCCAGGCTAGGAGGCTGCCCAGCGCCAGCGCTGGCAAAGCTTGCAGCCCCCGGGGCTTCCCCCGCGCCCCAGCCAGGGCGGGGCCTCAGGAGGGAGGGGGCGGGGGCGGGGCAGAGAAGGGGCTTTGCTAATTGTCAAAGCGAAAAGGGAGCTCGCGGAGGACTCAGGAGGGAGGGGGGCGGGGGCGGGTGGAGGGCGGCGGGGAGAAGGCGCTTTGCTAATTGCCTAAGCTGGAAGTGAGCTCACAGAGGATGTGGCTGAGAGTCTGGGAGGAGGTGGAGGGGCTGGCGGAGGAGGGGCGGGCAGCGCCGCGGTGCTGTGCTGCGGCCCAGTCGGGACTGCAGGACCCACCGGACTCGCCGCCCGTACGCTCCCTTGTGAGGCTCCGCTGTCCCGCTCCTGCTGCCTGCTGCCCCTCCCTGCCCCAAGGCTTCTCCGGACCACCCTCTGCACAGGGGTAAAGTGACACCGCGCCGCGCCCTCACCTGGAGCAGAAAGCGCGGACCCGACCTGGGGGCGGAGAGGGAGGTTGTGGAGGCCCAGCCTCCCGGAACCCCAGGGCACCGGGACCACCCCGGACGCTGCGCCAAACCCGGGTCCTCATGGGGTCGGGCTGGGGACAGCGCCTTGCGAGGTGCCCCCCGCCAGCAGGCACGCTAGCCCCCATCTTTCCGCAGCCCCATGCGCCCCTGCTGAGGACCCCCTTCCCTCCCCCGCCGTGGCCCCGCTGCTTTTGTTCTGGACTTGGGATCCCAGGTGGAAACTAGTCCCTCAGACCTCCCTGGCAGCAAGGAGGGCAGGGAGGGATTCTTGGTTTTCTGCCCTGGCTCCTCCTCTCTCCCCATTCACAAGCCTTTTGGCTTCCCTTTCCTCTCCTCATTGTCAGTTTTCTGAAATGGTTTTCTTCTGCATGTTGACCCAAAGAGCTATTTCATGAATGAATATACACGAAACTGAGTTGGGGCCCACCTGTGAGAGCCCACCTGTAGAGGCCTTTCATTAGAATGGTCTCTGGTTCTAGCCTCAGTTCAGAATACTGCATGTACCTGAGGACCAAGTCCAGATGTTTCTTTCATCTCTGACTTGAATTTGAAATCCTCCTCAGACTTCAGCTTCCAGGATTTCTCCAGTCCTTGCTCTCCCACTGTCTTGGTGGGGATCCGCCATGAGTGTTGAACACAGGAATGAATGAATGATATATACCCCAGACTGCTGGGGCTTTGTCTTCTTTTGCTGAGGTTGGAAAGGCTTGGGAGAGACCCCCTGTATGCAGATAGAGAGCTGCATGCAATTGCTTAGATAAACGTCTTCCCCACTTAATTGCTTGGGCATTGAACATTTCGCCCTTAACCTGTGGCTTGAGCAGTTAGGAGGAGACAATCTGGAGGTGAATCAGAAGATGGCTGAATCCACATGGTGGTGGTCTGGGTTTGGGAGATTTTCCTGTAGATTCAGAGGAAAGATATAAATTCTTCCAGTGGGGAGTGGTAAACTTTTTATCGATGGGAGATGGAAAATAAATGGTCTGGTTAAACTTTCCCGCCCCCTCAAAACCCATTATTTGAAAACACAAAAAGCAAAGTGAAGGGAGAAATCCTCCCACTCCCATTCCCACTCACCTCCATAGCCATCTCCTCTTCCAAGAACCTAACAGACAAGGTGCCAAGAAGTGTTAGGTACCAGCAGTGGTCTCAGATCTCATTCAAGAATCATGGTGAAAGGCTTTCAAATAGATTGTGGGGGAACAGGGGTCCAATTAGGGGGGACAAGTTTAAGGTTTGCCTGGTCCCCTAAAAATTAATGGCACTAGAGAAGATGACCTTTGGGAACTATAGCTTAATGGATACAATGTGTTAAAAGCTTCAGTGAGTCATGGTGGGAAGAGGCTATGAGGGCAGCAAACACAGTCCTAGATGATGTTATTAATAGCATTATAGGCTCTAGATTTCCTGTGGTGGTGTTCTTGGCAAGACCAGCCTGGCCAAAGTGGATACTCTCAACCTGGAACAGAGGGTCTTGGAGATGCCAGCACGTGAGGTATGATGAGAGGGTAAAATGATAGGAGGTGTCCTTTGGAAGGACTGACTCCTTGACTTTAAAATGGAGAACTCAAATCTGTACGTGAAATCTTTCTGGCTGCAAAGAGGGCCAAGGCCTCCTAAGGCCAAGGTCTCCTCGTCACTTTCAAAGATGTCGAAGAATATATTCAGACATTTCAAAGATGTCCTCATATCATTGGTTCCCACTCTGGAATTCTATCAATAAGGTGAGAGTTCCTCTAGTTGAAAAAGAGATCTAAAAAGACTTCCCTTTCTCATGTAATTTCTGTAACCTCCAGGACACACCCACCTCCCCCTTCCAGCTCTGTAATGAAGCCACAGCTGGTGCCAATTTGTGGAACTCCTTAAAGGCTATTCTCCCTTATATACCCCGGGACCAAGTTCCCATGCTCCCTCACCCGATTTCCTGCACTCACCTCCCACCTGGTGTGTTCACACCTGCAAGTGCCTTTTACCAACCCCTTTGCCAAAAGGCAGCCAGAGTGACCTTTCAAAGACCTATCAGTTCCTGGCATTTGTCTCCATAGAAATCTGCACTGATCTTCTAACAAATTCTCAGTCCTCCAAAGGCACCCATAATCCTCCCATCAGTCTATTCATACCCCTCCAACTGACTGATGCCTGTTCTGCCCCATCTCTCTGCCCTTCAACCACACTGCCTCCTTCTTCCTGTGGAGACCTCTCATGGCACCTGCCTCCAAGCACAGGTGATTCCCATTGATGGGAAGACCCTCTTCTCTCCCCCATCTCCCCACTCCAGTTACTCCCACTTATTCGTGAGCTCACAAGCCCCATGGTACACACTCTCCATGCAGCCTGCTCTCTCTTTTCTAGCACTGGCCTCCGTTTCTAGCTGTGGTTGTGTCATGGATGTCCTTCCCCAGCCAGCCTCCAAGCTCTCCTTCCCTTTAGCTCCAACACCTGACACAGTGCCTGGCACGTAGTAAGCCCTGGCTAGCTTCTAAGAGCCTCACTGAGGGACTGAAAGCATTTTAAAAATGTCACCACGTAGGCTCCAAACTGTAGGCAGAAAAAGCTTTGCCTGGATTGACATTTTAGAGACGTATTGGTCAAGTTGGATGTGTTCACTGACTTTACCTTGTAAAATTAAAAAAAAAAAAAAGGACCTCTGTATCGCTTCGCATCTACCGAAGGCGCATGTATACTACTAGACCACGTTATGAGCTTAATGGAAGGAGACAAGATGTTTTCGCTAAGAAAATGTATAAGACTGTTGAGGTCAAGTGGGAGGAAACAGTCCGTTTGTTGGAGCATTGCTATCTTACTCTATCACAGCCACTCTTAAAAATCTGACACGGGGTGAGTCAGAATTGTCTGTCGGAGATGAGTTAGATCTGGCTCATGTTCCTACAGACATGAAAGCCAGAAACGAAGAAGGAGGCTTTGAAAGCGTGGGTTGAGGAGGCCGTGTGGTTCACTGCGATGAGCTAAGTGCCCAGGGCCACCAGCAGACATGCTGGCCTGTGTCCCTCCTTTGTTCTAGGGTCCCTCTTGCACCATGTGGTGAGGCTGGTGGCTGGGAGCAGCTCAGGACAGGACCTGGTGGCATCTTACCTCTCCCACCCTCCTGTGGGCTCCAGTAGGTCCCAAGGGACAGCCTGCCTTCCTTGAAAAGCCCAGTAGCACTGGGAGCAGAAACTGGGGCCAAAGAGTGAGCACCCTGTTTGACAAGCTGGAGCAGCCACATCTTCTTCAGATGCAGGGGGAGCCCTGGCATGCTGACTCCTCCCTTCTCCCTTTCCCCTTTCCTCTCTTCCTCCCTCTTTCCTTCCCCTCTCTCCTTCCCTGGTGGTGCCCTTTCCCAATGCCCACTTCATCCCTTTTCCTTTCTACATGCCTGTCTTCTAGAGTTTCTTCTCTTTCCTCCCCATTACTTCCCTTCATCTGAATCTCCTCTTTGGTTCCTTTGTCCCTGCTCTCTGCTCCTCCTCCCCTTCCCTGGCTCCTGTTCAGCTCCATCGCTAATGCAGGCAGAGCTGGATTAACATGCTCACTTGCTAGCTCAGCCACCCTCCAGAGAAGTCACTCTTCGGTGGCCACCTTCCTGACCCCCTGGTCGCTTCTCCACTTGTTCAGATATTGCTCTGAAGTCTGAGGAGGACAGAGCAGGGCTGCCACAGAAGCAGGCCAGAGGAGAAACCAAACCATGTGTCCACACTGTCCCCCAGCACTGCTGCTCTGAGAGCTTTCTGAGTCCTCAACAGGGTTAGGATTTAGGGGCTTCTTCAGAACCGGGAGTGAAAACAACCATAGGTCAAAAGAAAAGCTACGGCCCCCACACAAAAATAATAATCACAAATGAAAACTATGTTAACTCTGAGTCCCAAAGTCGAAAAATTGCCTTGAATCTGTCACTAGAAAGCACCCAAGGCCTCACTCTCTGGGTTCTGGGTGCCCTGGGAATGGCAGGAGGCTCTGACAGGCGCGTGGGAATGCGGAACTATGGGGGCTAGCCTGCCAGCTGGCGGGGGGGAGGAGGGGGTACCTCCTGTGGCGCTGTCCTGGCCCGACCCCCTGCGGACAGGGTGTGGCGCGGTGTCCAGGGTGGTCCTGGTGCCCTGGCGTTGGCGGGAGGCTGGGCCCCGACCACCCCACACCCCGCTCCTGTCCTGCGTTTTCTGCTTCAGGTGAGGGCGCGTCGCGGTGTCACTTTACCTGTGAGCAGAGGGTCCTCCAGAGAAGCCATGGGGCGGGGAGGGGCAGCAGGGGACCTGAAGGCCTGAACGGGAACCGGACACCGGGGCGTCAGAGGCTAGGCTGCAGCGTGGGAGCACAGGGGCAGCGAGTATGGTGTGTCCTGCAGTCCCGAATGGGCTGCAGCACAGCACCCTGGCGCTGTGCGCCCCTCCTTCCCGCCTGGGCAATTAGCAAAACCCCTGCTCAAGGCCGCCCCCGACCCGCCCCCCCCTTCCCTCCTGAGTCCTCTGAGAGCTCACTTCCAGCTTTGGAAATTAGCAAAGACCCTTCTCTGCGCTGGCCCCGCCCCCTCACATCTGAAACCTGAGCCATGGCTGGGGTGCGGGGCTAAGTCCTGGCATGCTAATGCATTGCCAGCGCCAGCGCTGGGCAGCCTCCTAGCCGGGCTCCCTGAGCGGGTGTCCACGTGCAGCCTGGCTGCAAATAGATCATCAGTCTTAAACCCCGGCTGCACTCTTGGGTCAGTTTGCTGGCTTCCAGATTGCGCCCAAAGCCAGGAAACAGCTTCCCCAGCACAGGCCTGGGCTGAGATGCCTGCCTGGGATCTGTCTGAGCAGTCTCCTCCACTCCAGGCAGGGATGGCACTTCGACCTGGATGTTTGGGTTTTTGGTTTGTTTTTTTTGGTCATTGGTTATTACATGACCTCCAGGGTAGGTGCTCCACAAAGGGAGTGAAAACAGGACGCCATATATAAGCATACAGCCATTCAAGAAAAATAGCTTGGGGTTCTCCTGGAAAGGCTGCATTGGTCCTTGCACTATGGTTTAATAGAAAAGGGATTATGCACCAAGTTACTTAAATGAGCATAGGTTGAAATCGTTTACTGAGAGTAAATATTTTAAATAGTTATATTTTAACTAAATCTATCATCAATCATAAATCTATTACACGAAGGTTACAGGCAATTTAAAAGCAAGAGCACTCTCTTCAGGGTTTTAAATAATCCCTGTCTGTCTTGGCACATGAGAATGCAAAGATAGGAAATGGTTTGTAAAAGATCATATAATAGCTTTTACTAATTCTATTTATTTGACAGACAGAGATCACAAGTAGGCAGAGAGGCAGGCAGAGAGAAAGATGGGGAAGCAGGCTCCTGGTCAAGCTGAGAGTCTGATGAAGGGCTTGATCCCAGGACCCTGAGATCATGACCTGAGCCCAAGGCAGAGGCTTAACACACGGAGCCACCCAGGCGCCCCCAGATGAAATACATTTCTGACTTAGAAACTTCAGATAGAATTATTTTGTCCATGATGACAACTGAAGAAAATGTGTCATCCCTAAACCTAACCTTAAACCCTACCAACGCTGAAACCTAAGCTGACCTTAAAGCCCAAACTAGAACCCTGAATCCCAAACCTGGAATGGAACCCAAAGCCTGTACCTGAGCCCTGGATCCAAGCCCTGAACCACGAACCCAAACCCTAAACCAGACCTCCAAGTCATGAAACCTGAACCCAAATCTCAGCATGAAGTCAAACCCCAAATTTGACCTTGAACTTTATCCCATAAGCCCTGAGTCTTAAAGCCTAAATCATAAACTTAAAGCCCTAAACTATAACTCTGTTCCCTTGTCCTTCACTCTAAACCCTCACCCTAACACTAAACCCAAAGCCTGATCTAGAACTCTGACTAAAACCTGAACCTGTACCCAAATTCAAATGCTTCACCACACTTTGCTTAGGCACTTGCCATTGATGGATATTTGCAGTTTCTACCTTTTGATTCTTGTGAACATTGTTTGGGTTGGGGGCTAGGGTTAGGGTCTTGGATTAGGGTAGGGTCCAGGCTTGAGACCAAGTTGAGGTCAGAGTGTGGGTCTGCATCAGGGCCATGTTCAGTGACACTGTTTGGGTCAAGGACTGTTGTAATTCCACATTGTTTCCAATTCATTGTTCCTTAGCTATTTGGGGGGAAGTTGGGGGGTATTGGGCTCCATGCAGCTTGAATTTCCGGAATGAAATGGCATCAGCTGGACCCCAGGAGGGAGCAGGACCTTCCACTGAAGGGTGAGCTCCCACAGTCCTGCACTGCCTTGCACCGCCTGCAGAGGGCGCCAGACCCCAGCTCCGCCCTGAGCCCAGGCTGCACAGCCACAGCTGGGACCAGAGCCCCGCCTCTTCAGGACCCACTGTGGAGACTTCTGGAGAATGTGGGGCGCCTCCCACCCTGACAGGACAAGCAGAGGAGGGTGTGGCTCTGCATCCACACTGACCGGACCTGTTGTGGAGGACGCGCCCACACTGGCAGCAGTCCAACCTCCTAAGGACCAGATGCTGGAGGAGCTGAGGAGAAGCCGCCTGAGTGCACTGTCAAGGGGTTCGTGGTCTCAGGACCCCACAGAGGAAGGGCGCCCTGTGTAGACACTGGGGCTTCCGTCGTTTTGTGTGAGGAGACGTGGCCTCCTGCTGTGCTGTGCATGGGGCTGTGGGGTCCCCCCTTTCTGGGCTTGGGTGCTCCTGGGTCCTCGTCTGTGTTTGTGTGCTCGCGGATTCGGTTCCTGGGGCTCCTCAGATGGTCTGCAGTCAGGGAGCATCAGCCTTCTTCGGTGCTTCTGCTCTCCCCACCTCAGCCCTGCGGGGTCCTTCCCGTGTCCACACCCACTCCAGGCTTGCGCCGAGTCCAGAAATTCGGGAGCCAGAGTGAGGACTCTGTAGACGGTTTTGGGGAGAGTAGGTATTTTCCCAGTGTGGGTTCTACCCTGAGCACAGTGCCTCCCCATCTCCGTGTGTACCCCTCCCTGTCTGTCGTCATTGTTGCAGGGCTGTCAGATGACAGGTCTGTCACCTTCTTGGTTCAGGGGCCTCCCGGGTATCTTGCTGTCTTGGATGCAGGTGTAAATGAGATCGTTCTCCGCAGTCTCTTTTTGATGGTTCCTTCCGAGCACCTAGGAGTGCCACTAATTTGTGCATATTGATTTTGTTCCTTGCAAGATCTTGAATTTATTTGTTCGATTGGCCTTAAACTCAATCTGCCAGTTATTTGACCAGCAGCATGGATTTAATTGGGAAGAGCAGAGAATGGCAGTCTGGGCTGAGCAAGCTAAGGTCCCATCACAGGCAAGTGCGAGAAACAAAGGAGAGGAACATTATTTCATGGAGGAGGAAGAAGTTGGGAAGGGTGCTTGAAGGAAAGTCCCTTGGAGAAAGGCAGGGTGATGTAGAATTCTCACCAGCTGAGCTGCAAAGCTCCTACAAAAAGTCAGGAGATGAACCTCCAGCTTCCCGTGTGAGGCCTGGAATTGGTGAGTCTCTCCTGTGGGGGATTGCAATGTGGGGTCTGTAATGGGCACTGAGCACCAGGCGCTCCCTTCCAGCCTCCCCTTCTGGCATCCCCAGTCCACTTTACTGGGGCTTCCCTTCCTGCTTTTGCACAGTTCTAACCAGCTTGTGGTGGAACGTTGTGGAAAAACTCAAATTCCAAATCCACTGCTTCTACTGCACCTGTGATACAGGGGCCCATGATTTAATTCTCCCACGAGTCTCTTGCTAACATGTGTCCTCTCCATGTTGGGTGACCTGGATCTGGGAGGGCTTGGACTCCATCCCAAAGTCTGATGTTCTCTCTGCTTCCATGTCGTCGTGCTAACATGGTTGTTTGGAAGATTCATTTCCTCTGTGGTGATTTCAAAGTGCAGTCAGCTTGTTATAGCAGCACAAATACGTGCTGTCTCCACACTCAGATTCCCCAGCCGTCATTTCTTTACCACGTTTGCCACTTCACACGGGATGCTTCAGTGTGTTTGATCCCACACCAGGACAATGTCCTGCAGAACCACCACATAACCTGAAATGAGGAGATCATTACAGAACCCATCCAAGGGTTAGTGTTAGGAACCAGGGACATGGCAGGCCTGACCTGAAGACCCCATGGAGAGCTGTCAGGGTGGCTGAGTTGACAGTGGAGGTGAGGGTGAGTGTCTGGCTCTGGCTTTGTGTCCAGGAGTCAGCTCTGTGTGGGTGTGTCCTCAGCTAGGCATGCAGATTTCTGCTCCTCTGAATCCTTTCCGGAGTTCCAAATGGCACAGTTTCCTTCTGGGAAGCAGGCTGAGTCCTCTGGGATTGCCCATGTGTCCCCAAATTGTAGGGCACCTACTGCAAGGCCTTTGGGGTCACAATCCTGAGAACCGAACCAAACCAAAGGTTATGGTTAGGGCCCACAACATGGCAGGCCCGATCTGCCAGCACTCTGTCCATCTTTCTGGGGGAGGAAGCAGTCGAGGGATTTGTTCGGGGTGAGTGTCAAGCTCCAGGTTTGCATCCAGGGGCCTGCTGAATATGGGGGTGTCCAGAGGTAGGAATGCAGATTTCAGTTCCTCTGAATCCTTTCTGGAGTTCCAAATGGCATGGTTCCTTTCAGGGTGGCAGGGTGAGTCCTATGGTGTTCCTCACTGTCCCCAATCTCTGAGGATTTGGAGCCAGGCCGTCGGGGACACAACTCTCAGGACAGAATCTAGGCTTAAGAGTTTGTGCCTATGGGCATGGCTGCACTGATCTGAAAGCACTGTGGCGAGGATCACAGGGGTCTGAGTTGAGAGCATGGTTCAGGATCAGTATCAAGGTCTGGGTTTGTGTCCAGTGGACCGCTGAATGTGGGGGTGGTCTCAGATGTCCAAGACGATTTCCCCTACTCTGAATCCTTTCCAGCATTCCAAATAGCCTGGTTTCCTTCTGGGTGGCAAGCTGAAATCTCTGGGATTTCTCAGGTCTTGCCATTGCCCTTGCAAGGGCAAGATACTTTTTACAGTAAAAGAATTCACCAGATGAGCTGAACAGCAGAAAAGACACAGCTCAAGAGTTAATCAGTGAACAGGAATATCATGCCAAAAACTTCTTTGATAACACACTACAGAGCAAGGGAAGATAGGAGAGAAAGCTGAGATATAAAGGACAAACCCTCCAACTTTCCAACATCATTCCCTACTTGTTTATTTCCATTGCTGTCAGCTCATTCCCAGTCAAAAATAAGTCACATGAGCCAGCCTTTTTTCTTCCTGAGATTGGGGCACTGCAAAGCCCACCAGAGGGGCCAAGGGCACCCCTATACCTGCTGAGCTGAGCCCATTTGTACCCCAACCGTGAGGAGGTACCAGCCTGTCCCCCTGGTGCTCCATGGTCTGTGGCAGTCCTTCCTTCTGGACCCTGCTTTGCTGCTCTATTTTCGCTAACCCTGGTCTCAAACTAGGGATTGCTTCTGGAAGAGGAACTCAGGGAGATGAGGCTCAGGAGGGTCTCCCTGCCTGGAATCTTCGTGTGAGGAGTGCACAGCCAACAGATTTTGCCCAGGGACTTGCAAAATGCAGAGAGGCAGATTTCTTTTCTCTCTTTCTCTCTCTCTCTAGCCTCATACTAACCAGGAGTTCTTAGAACTTTCTTCAGTGACTTCTAGGTGTAGCTTGGCCACTTTTTCACAGAAAGGCCACTTGAGCATGATGAAACACACGTATAAGCAATTACATTAAAAAAAAAACAATAAGCCAATGCACACAGACCTTTGACAGCAGCACAGGACACTCAAGGGACCAGAGTCCCTACCTTGGGCAATAGTGGTAGAGGCCGGGTTCTGCCATGCAGGTCCCTAGACCTTTGGCAGTTTCCACGATTGCAAATCCAGACATGCAGAATCCTGAGGGACAACCTACTAACTGCAAAAGAGCAAAAATTCATCAGGATTCAGAGAGTGGAAATCCATTTGTACTGGAAAAGAAAGAAGTAGGCTTGCTGTGAATCCAGCAGGGAGGACAGGCATAGATAAAGGCTGGTGTATGGGTCACGGAAACTATTGTTTCTCAAGGGTCCTGCTGTCTCTGTAAAATGCTATGAGGACTGTCTCTTGGGGACCTCCTGCTTTCCTACCAGTGACACCCCCAGATTCTGCTTTGCTAGTCCCATGGATTCCTGGGGATACCCAGTTGATAAGCTATGCTGTCCTCATGACAACACTTGCTAATGGACTGAATGTTTGTGTCTTGTCCCAATTCAGATGTTGAAGCCCTGACCCTCAAGGAGTGCCATCAGGAGGTATGGGCTTTGAGAGGTGGTGAGGTCATGAGATTGGAACACTTGTGAATGAGATAAAAGCACTTCTGAGAAACGACCTGAGAGATTGTTCTGCCAGCTGTCATCCATGCAAGTCTACAACAGAAATATGGGCATTTGTAGATAATGAAGCAGTCTCTTGCTAGATATCAGATCTCCCAGGATCTTGCTTTTGGACTTCTCAGTCTCTAGAACTGCAAGGAATAGTACATGTTTTGCTGTTTCAGCCACCCAGTCTGTCATCATTTGTTGCAGCAACTTGAACTGAATAAAGCAGAGCCCAAGTCCTGGTTAATCCCTGCTTCTACTCATTTCCCCTCAGAAAGAGCTTCTAATCCAGAACTGACCTCTGCTTTCCATACACGTGCTTCAGACTCCTTCTGTGAGAGCCCAGACTTTGTAAAAGACTCCTCCCTCATGGCAACCAGCATTCTGTGACTCCTGAGGACTGTCCTCCCTGACTGTATTGAGTCAATCAAACTGATTTTGATTCTGGAGTCCCAGGATCAAGGACTGCATCAGGCTCCCAGCTTCATGGGGAGTCCGCTTCTCCCTCTGACCTTCTCCCCTCTCATGCTCTCTCTCTCTCTCTCTCTCTCTCTCTCAAATAAATAAATAAAAATCTTTTAAAAATCTGATTTTAACAGACCATAAGCTTGTTCTTGCTGGTCTTTGGAAGATTAGGCATTAGCCCTTCGGAGAAAGTTCTGAATGGCTGCTTCATGAAGGGGTGAACTGTGTCCCCAAAGTCTCTTTTTGCTGCCTTCTAATCACAGATGCTGAGACAAATCCTCCCAGGTGCTGGTTTTTCAAAGCACTTAATGCTTTGGCTTTGAAGTTCCTCACTTGACAGTTCTGCTTTAATCAGTTTGTGACAAAACAGCCAATTGGTGGTGGATGCAAAGTGCACTGATAAAGTTAATATCAGGGAACAATTTTTTGAGTGTCATGCATGTGCACGTGTGTGCACACACATATCCATGTGCTAAGCATTATGGTAAATGTCTGACAAGAACTAAAAGATCAAAAAGTCAGGATACCCCATTAGCTGATATTTTTATTATTCCTACATCCTAATCTATGAAAAACAGGGTCAGAGAATAAGAAGTGGCAAAAAGAATCAAGATTTGAGGCAGTTCGATTTCTCAGCCAGCCTTGATCAATAGGCATGTACACCTGTGTCTAGTTTCAGGTCTGTGTAACCTTGCCATAACCTTGGATAAGCCATTCATCTCTCAAGTTCAGGTTCTTGGTCCAAGGAGGGAAGGGGCACAGGTTGAGTACCTCCAGTGGGACTTCCTGGCAGGCTTGTTCATCCAAGCATTCCTGTTTCAGTTTGAGTAATTGAAGCCAGTCTTTGTTTTACCGAAGGCCAAGCTTGTCCAGTGTGTCCATGCCACCAGCCAACAGCATTTGTCCATGCCATGTAACAACTGAGCAACATTCATAGGAATGGGGGGAGGAAAAGATGTCCACAGGTGTTGACAGATGTTCTGCATGGAGGAACAGGAGCTGGGGCCATCACCTGCTGTTTCTAGTGGCCTTCTCTGTCGAGTTAAAATAAATGGCAATTATTTGCAATGACAGGGGTGAAAGTAGAGGGTATTATGCCAAGCGAAATAAGTCAGTCAGAGAAAGACAATTATCATATGATCTCACTCATATGTGGAGTTCAAGAAACAAACCAGAATCATAGGGGAGTAAAGGAAAAAAATAAAACAAGATGAAGTCAAAGAGGGAGACAAACCAGAAGAGACTTTAAAAAAAAAGATTTTTATTTACTTATTTGACAAACAGAGATCACAAGTAGGCAGAGAGGCAGGAAGAGCGAGAGAGGAGGATGCAGACTCCCCAGGGAGCAGAGAGCCTGATGTGGGGCTCGATCCCAGGACCCTGAGATCATAACCTGAGTTGAAGGCAGAGGCTTTAACCCACTGAGCCAGCCAGGTACCCCTCAGAAGAGACTCTTAATCACAGTAAACAAACTGAGGGTTCTTGGAGGGGAGAGGGATGGGTGGATGGGGTAACTGGGTGATGGACATTAAGGAAGGCATGTGATACAGTGAGCACTGGGTGTTACAAAAGACTGATGAATCACTAACCTGTATGTCTGAAACTAGTATTATATGTTAATTAATTGTATTTAGATTAAAATTTTCTTTAAAAATAATTTTAAAATAAAATAAGTAACAATCCAATAATGATCAGAGTTATCCAGCAGGGAGTATCAGATCTAGAAGTCAGTTAAATTTAAGGGGCTTGCCGAAGTTTAGGAGAGTCACGCTAGGTCATTTTCCTGTGTGGGGAAGTCTTCAGGGGCAGTTCCAAAGACAAAGATTATTAATATTCCTCCTTCCCCCATTCCTCCTAGAGCCAAAGATGTTTCCTCCACTCACCCACTGGCCCTGTATGTAGGTGTTGCTTTCTCTCTACCAATCAAAAAATCAGTGAGTAACTATAACTTCACCTTTTCCAATATCCCCCTACCCCCGACCTTTGGTCTTTAATGGCCATGGGCAACAGGGACAAAGACATTTTTTAAAAACTTACAGAGATCTATTATGTTCTACTACCTTGGCCCGCATGGGCCACTGCAAAGGGATTCTGTGAACCGTGTACTCAGATGAATGGTCATTATCTTCAAAAAGGCAGGGGCAGTGATAGACACAGGAACCAAAAAAGCAAGAGTTAACGGACCATCAGAATAATGGAGTACCAACACTTTTATGTCCTTGGCTTGAATCCTCAAGGTCCAGTGTCTCAACAGAATTTTCATTTTGGTCTCATCTGCCTCACTTGTCCACCCCTGGGCCAGTTGGCAGTTATACTGAGAACCGGAAATTTTCCTTAGAAGAGAGAAAGAGTGTTTGTCAGGTAAACCAAAGAAATGTCCATTATAGGAAGTTAGGCCTTTTGTCATGGTACTCCATTAGCACCCTCCTGACTGTTAAAGAAAAAAAAAATATTGTGACACCCATTAAAGAGAGTAAGGAAGATTTTAATCAAGGGATGCTACTATGATGAGATTTTATTGTATAGTATGGGAGAGAAATCTGGCTCAGCTCAGACAAATGGAGATTTACAGCTAAAGAGCATGGTGGGGATCACTGAATGTAAAATTAAGATGGAACATCAAGGGTAAGGATGAAGGGATTCTGGCTAAACCATCTGGACAGTAATATTGTTGAAGGAAGGCTAGGGTCATAAACTATTGAGATCAGGGGATAAGGAATTTTTTAAAAGACTTATTAATACATTTTAGAGAGAGGGAGCAGGGGTAGGGGTAGAGGGAGAGGGAAAGAGAATTTTAATCAGACTCTTCACTGAGCATAGAGCCTGAGGTGAGGCTTAATCTCAGGACCGTGAGATCATGACCAGAGTAGAAACCAAGAGTCAAACGTTCAACCAGCTGCACCAACCAGGTGCCCTGGGAATAAGGGATGGGATCAGATATTAAGGGTTATAGATACTGAAGCACCTGGGTGGCTTAGTTGGTTAAATCTCTGGCTTTGGCTTGGTCATGATCTGATCCCAGGATCAAGCCTGGCATTGGGCTTGCTGCTCAGTGGGGAGTCTGGTTCTCTCTCTCCCTCTGCTATTCCCCCTGCTCAGGCTCTCTCTCTGTCAAAATAAATAAATCTTAAAAAAAAAAAAGTGGTAAGATACCAGGGGTGAGAGATAAGGAATTTGATCAGATATCAAGAGTAGGATAGAAGATTGCTGAAAAATGACCAAGCAGATTTCTTGCTAAAACTGGGCTAAGTGGGCGGAGCCTAAGGTCAAGGCTAGACAGAAAGAGGACTCAGAGGAACTTGACTCGAGTCTGGTCAAGGAGAAAATCTTCATCATCCATGACCATTGTATTTTCTGCAGTCACACATTTTACTAATTCTTTTATCAGACATTCAGTGAACGAGAAACATGAACACAGCAGCAATAATATAACAAATGTAAGCGCTCTAGAAGAGACAAAGGCAGTATGGGAATCCACCTCATCAGATTTAGAATATGCATGACTCCATGACTGAATTACTACCACTGCTTGACTGTTGAGATTAAGATGTAGTACAGAGGATCAGAGGGAAGGGAGGGAAATCTGAATGGGAGTCATCAGAAAGGGAGACAAGCCATGAGGCACCTTTAACTATAGGAAACAAACTGAGAGTTGCTGGGGGGGAGGGGAGTGGGAGACATGGAGAAACTGGGTGATAGGCATTAAGGAGGACACGTGATGTGATGAGCACCAAGGGTTATCCACAACTGATGAGTTACTGAATTCTCTGAAACCAATGATGTACTATCTAATGGCTAATTGAATTTAAATATCTAAAAAAGGCACTTCAAAAAAAAAGATGTAGCATAACTCACAATATCCTTTGAGTGGAAGAATGTGCGGACTTTCCACACCTCTGCTGTCCAAGTCCCATGGCTAGTAGCCACATGTGGCTAATGACCACTTAAAAGGTGGCCAATTCAAATGGAGAAATGCTGTAAAAGCAGAATAAACACTGGCTTTCAAAGACATATTGTAACCAAAAGTCAGAGATTATTGCCACCCTCACATCACAAACATCGCATGACTTCTACAGCTAATGAGAGTGGGACCCAAGATGAGAGAGGTCAACCTGAAAGTCCATGATGTCAGAAAGAACATGGAGAAGAAAGAGTCACAATCCTGGAGTGGATGGTCTGAAGACTGTCAGAATGCCTTTTTTTTTTTTTTTTTTTTTTTTGGTGATTCTGTATACGGACAAGGAGAATTCATTGGAGATGACATCTGTATGCCTCACATTTTCAAGGGAAAATTATGAAAACGCATATAGACCCACAGCCATAGTTTAATTATGTTTGAAATATATTCAGAACTACTCCAGTCAGTAAATTGCATATTTTCACATTTAGCTTCTCAATTTTCTCTTCGGCACCTCCCATTCTTGAAATCCCAACACAAATCACATCTCTTGCCTAAGGACCATAAACTACCTCACTATCAAAGGCTACAGTTCATTCATTCATTTGATTCATTCAAAGCAACCTAATCTTGAGTGATGTCTTAGGCGCTCTTCTAGGGACTGGTGACACGGTGAACAAAATAGGTAAAAATCTCACTTTCATGGAGCCTCTCTGGTATTTAGGGGAAAATCTTTCCTTATCAACATGAAAATACTTTTTATGGATGTTGCTTAGAATTTCAGTTTTTTTTTTTCTTGACAGTATCTCAGGTGATCATCTTTGAGGTGGTTCTCCTGAAAATATTTTTGGGGGGTACTGACTCGACTTTCTGAGTCAGACACTTTCCTAAAGACAGGGGTCAAAGGAAAAGTGACAACTGTCACTCTTGCAGTAAGAACAGGGATCACAATGCTTGAAACAGATATGCTGCTCAGCTGTCAGAAAGTCCACAAGGCTCCAAATGTGTGTGGCCAACTAACGGAACCTGTAACTCAGAGGTTATCATCCTGAGAGCAATGGGAAATCCCTCTAGTTAAGGACTCTCCTTGACGGAAGCTTGACAATGGCCTTGATTTACTTACTATGATGTTTAGGTAATTATACACATTAAGAAAAGTGCACAAGGCACTTACATTTCCATGATACCATCAAAGATATTGTTGTTTTATTAAAATGTTACATCTAGAGTTGTAATGTATAGAGTAGTTAAGTCAATCACTATGAGGTACAGGTGAGACTATTGTAACAGCCATACTTCCATAAAAAAGAAAAATTTTTTGTGGTTTCTGATCTAGGAATCAGCCAGTGAATAATTCTATATCAGTGTCCAGTTACCGGGCTAAACATGTAATCTATTTATATTTCTGAGGGTAAGCAGAATTGTGATCACTGAGCCAGCTGTATTCTAGTAACTACTCATTTACCCAACATAACAGATATAAGAAGGTAAAAGGCTTCTAAGGAGACTGGTTACTTATATTTTGAACCACATTTTGGCAGGTATAACTTGCAACTTGTGCTTAGTGGTAAGATTTCTGATATTTACTTTCTCCTTCCTTTGGCAAGTCAAGTTAGTTAAAAAGTAATTAGAGTAGAGTCCATTGTTTTTCTTAAATGCTTACAGAGATATAGAACTCTCAAGTTTCTTTACTAGACAGGATTAGATCACATTAGTGATAAAGATCAGAATGATTTACATTGCTAAAACGAGAACTTCCTGTCAGTTTGGAGAAAGCTCATTTTTATAACCAACATATTGGCTGGGCTAGAGATTAATGAGTGCTATGGGTGGGGTGATGAATGTGATATATTCAATGACCTGTGGAATTTGTTCTGTAATTTCCCCACTCCTCTGGTCAGCAGAGCGTCTTCTTCAGTACCCAGCACTGCCCATAACTGCATTCAGAAAATCACTCTCCAAAAATGGTTATTTGTTTTGCCTTTTTTATAATTTTTTAAAACATTTGATTTATTTACATGTCAGAGAGAGGGAATGAGAGCACAAGCAGGGGGAGCAGGAGAGGGAAGGGGAGAAGCAAGCTTCCTGCTTGGTGGGATTGCACAAGGGCTGAAGAAGACAGAATGGGAAGGGGACAAGGAGAATAGTGGGTTTCAGATTCTTGGGAACAGAGCCCACATCTATTTCTATGTTTATCTCACTGCTATAAACCCAGGTCACAGCAGAGTGCCTGCAGCAGAGTCATGGAAGTGCTCCAGAACTGATAACTATTGCTATTTATACTACTAACATTCCTCCACAAAGGGCCAAGTGTCATAGCTTCTCCCAGTTCCCCACACTGAACGCAATGAAGAATCAAACTATCGGGTGAAGGATGGCGAGGGGCATTTAACAGGACCCAGATCACAGGAGCCATATTGTATTGCAGGACCAGGGGTCTTACCAGTGACTAGGTATTCACTCCTCTTGAGAGGCTAGCTCCTTGGATCTCCCTCTTCAATCCTCTGAACCCATGTCTGGCATCAGAAACAAAAGTAAACATAACGTATCGCCCTTGTTTATTTTTTACTATTATTTGTTACAGAGGAAGAGAGAGATCACAAGCAAGGGGAGCTGCAGGCAGAGGGAAGGCAGGCCCCCCACTAGAGCCTGGTATGGGATCCAATCCCAGGACCCTGGGATCATGACCTGAACCAAAGGTAGATGCTTAACTGAGTAAGCTACCCAGGCGTCCCTTATTGTCCTTCTTTAAAATTTAATGTATTCTCTCTCCCTCTCTCTTTGTCCCCACTCTGTCACTCATACTCACACAATCACAGAGTCACCGACAATAGCAAGGAATTTCCCATTCTAATTCGCTAAGGCACTATGAGCTTAAGCTCAACAGAATCACTTTGCCAGCTGCTGCTCTACCGTGCCCTGATCCCTTCTCTATCCCCAAGCTCGATCTGTAACTCAAGTGTCATGGTGGTGGCTCTTTCTGCCCTCCCTCCACAAGGCTGTCATCAGCACACTCTTCCCCGTGGCTCCACTCCCCAGCACTGGCTGCCTTTGGTCTACGGGTATGCCCTCTCCTAGAGCTTTTCCACTCTCCCTGAGGGGAAGACAACCCTTACTTCTCCCCGGTGGCTGTCACGTGTCCGCTATATATTGTGACGATCAGCCCGATTAAGAGATTGGGAACTAAAAGACCGGCTTCTGCTTATGGATCAAACTAACTCTGGGGCTTGGCACACATGACAGCAGCACATGGTGGTAGAACTGAGATGGTTAGGGAGTTAATCTGCATTTTCACATCTGGTCAGCAGCAGAACAAAGAAGACACCCCAGATCTCCTATCTCCCAGAACAGTACTCTTCAAGTAACTTACAGCACCATCCTTCTCCAGCTTTGGAAGTGGCACTTTTCCAACCCCAAAGTCTTGATTCTAGGCAGCACTCCGAGAGATACTCCCTCCAGAATCACCCCTGGCTGGAAGTAGTGGTCGGCCAAGGCCTCCCAAATATCTTCCCTTCAGAGTTGCGCTTGCATCAAACTCAAAACTGTGGCACGTACGGGACTTTCCTGTCAGCCTCTAGCTCTAATGACCTATTGGACTTCAGAGGTGCTCTTTTATACCCACTTACCTTATAACATCAACGTGTGACTCCTCTAGAATTCTCTCCATGGCTTTTCTCCTGTACTAATTGTTATGGACTGAATTGTGTCCCCACAAAAGTCATATGAAGAATTCCTAATCTCCAGTGTGACTGCATCTGGAGATAGGGCCTACCTAGAAGGAGGTACTGAAGGCTTGGTGAGGTCACAGGAGTCCTAATCTGCTAGGACTGGTGTCCTCATAAGGGTGAAACACATGAAAGCACTCCCCCTACCTCCCCTCTGGGGGCCCACAGAGAAGAGGTCATCTGAGGGCACAGTTGAAAAGGTAGTGATCTATAGAACAACAAGAAAAAGCTCACTGGAGACCAACCTTGCTGGCACCTTGATCTGGAACTTCTGGCCTCCAGATCTGTGCGAAAATACATTTCTGACATTAAAGCTCTCCAGCCTGTGTTTGTCTGTCCCCGACGGCCTGGCTCCAAAGCCTCAGAGATTGGGGACAGTGAGGAACACCATAGGACTAACCCTGCCACCCTGAAAGGAACCATGCCATTTGGAACTCCAGAAAGGATTCAGAGGAACTGAAATCTGCATTCCTACCTCTGGACAGCCCCATATTCAGCAGGCCCCTGGATGCAAACCTGGAGCTTGACACTCAACCTGAACAAATCCCTCGACTGCCCCCTCCCCCAGAAAGATGGACAGAGTGCTGGCAGATCGGGCCTGCCATGTTGTGGGCCCTAACCATAACCTTTGGTTTGCTTTTCAAGATTCTGACCCCAAAGGCCTTGCAGTAGGTGCCCTACAATTTGGGGACACATGGGCAATCCCAGAGGACTCAGCCTGCTGCCCAGAAGGAAACTGTGCCATTTGGAACTCCGGAAAGGATTCAGAGGAGCAGAAATCTGCATGCCTAGCTAAGGACACACCCACACAGAGCTGACTCCTGGACACAAAGCCAGAGCCAGACACTCACCCTCACCTCCACTGTCAACTCAGCCACCCAGACAGCTCTCCATGGGGTCTTCAGATCAGCCCTGCCATGTCCCTGGTTCCTAACACTAACCCTTGGATGGTTTCTGTAATGATCTCCTCATTTCAGGTTATGTGGTGGTTCTGCAGGACATTGTCCTGGTGTGGGATCAAACACATTGAAGCATCCCGTGTGAAGTGGCAAACGTGGTAAAGAAATGACGGCTGGGGAATCTGAGTGTGGAGACAGCACGTATTTGTGCTGCTATAACAAGCTGACTGCACTTTGAAATCACCACAGAGGAAATGAATCTTCCAAATATCCATGTTAGCACGATGACACGGAAGCAGCGAGAACATCAGACTTTGGGATGGAGGCCAAGCCCTCCCAAATCCAGGTCACCCAACATGGAGAGGACACATGTTAGCAAGAGACTCGTGGGAGAATTAAATCATGGGCCCCTGTATCTCAGGTGCAGTAGAAGCAGTGGATTCGGAATTTCAGTTTTTCCACAACGTTCCACCACAAGCTGGTTAGAACTGTGCAAAAGCAGGAAGGGAAGCCCCAGTAAAGTGGACTGGGGATGCCAGAAGGGGAGGCTGGAAGGGAGCGCCTGGTGCTCAGTGCCCATTACAGACCCCACATTGCAATCCCCCACAGGAGAGACTCACCAATTCCAGGCCTCACACGGGAAGCTGGAGGTTCATCTCCTGACTTTTTGTAGGAGCTTTGCAGCTCAGCTGGTGAGAATTCTCCATCACCCTGCCTTTCTCCAAGGGACTTTCCTTCAAGCACCCTTCCCAACTTCTTCCTCCTCCATGAAATAATGTTCCTCTCCTTTGTTTCTCGCACTTGCCTGTGATGGGACCTTAGCTTGCTCAGCCCAGACTGCCATTCTCTGCTCTTCCCAATTAAACCCATGCTGCTGGTCAAATAACTGGCAGATTGAGTTTAAGGCCAATTGAACTAATAAATTCAAAAACTTGCAAGGAACAAAATCAATATGCACAAATTAGTGGCACTCCTACGTGCTCGGAAGGAACCATCAAAAAGAGACTGCTGAGAACGATCTCATTTACACCTGCATCCAAGACAGCAAGATACCCGGGAGGCCCCTGAACCAAGAAGGTGACAGACCTGTCATCTGACAGCCCTGCAACAATGACGACAGACAGGGAGGGGTACACACGGAGATGGGGAGGCACTGTGCTCAGGGTAGAACCCACACTGGGAAAATACCTACTCTCCCCAAAACCGTCTACAGAGTCCTCACTCTGGCTCCCGAATTTCCGGACTCGGCGCAAGCCTGGAGTGGGTGTGGACACGGGAAGGACCCCGCAGGGCTGAGGTGGGGAGAGCACAAGCACCGAAGCAGGCGGACGCTCCCTGACCTCAGACCATCTGAGGAGCCCCAGGAACCGAATCCGCGAGCACACAAACACAGATGAGGACCTAGGAGCACCCAAGCCCAGAAAGGGGGGACCCCACAGCCCCGCGCACAGCACAGCAGGAGTCCACGTCTCCTCACACAAAACGACGGAAGCCCCAGTGTCTACATAGGGCTCCCTTTCTCTGTGGGGTCCTGAGACCACGAACCCCTTGACAGTGCACTCAGGCGGCTTCTCCTCAGCTCCTCCAGCATCTGGTCCTTAGGAGGTTGGACTGCTGCCAGTGTGGGCGCGTCCTCCACAACGGGTCCGGTCAGTGTGGATGCAGAGCCACACCCTCCTCAGCTTGTCCTGTCAGGGTGGGAGGCGCCCCACATTCTCCAGAAGTCTCCACAGTGGGTCCTGAAGAGGCGGGGCTCTGGTCCCAGCTGTGGCTGTGCAGCCTGGGCTCAGGGCGGGAGCTGGGGTCTGGCGCCCTCTGCAGGCGGTGCAAGGCAGTGCAGGACTGTGGGAGCTCACCCTTCAGTGGAAGGTCCTGCTCCCTCCTGGGGTCCAGCTGATGCCATTTCATTCCGGAAATTCAAGCTGCATGGAGCCCAATACCCCCCAACTTCCCCCCAAATAGCTAAGGAACAATGAATTGGAAACAATGTGGAATTACAACAGTCCTTGACCCAAACAGTGTCACTGAACATGGCCCTGATGCAGACCCACACTCTGACCTCAACTTGGTCTCAAGCCTGGACCCTACCCTAATCCAAGACCCTAACCCTAGCCCCCAACCCAAACAATGTTCACAAGAATCAAAAGGTAGAAACTGCAAATATCCATCAATGGCAAGTGCCTAAGCAAAGTGTGGTGAAGCATTTGAATTTGGGTACAGGTTCAGGTTTTAGTCAGAGTTCTAGATCAGGCTTTGGGTTTAGTGTTAGGGTGAGGGTTTAGAGTGAAGGACAGGGAACAGAGTTATAGTTTAGGGCTTTAAGTTTATGATTTAGGCTTTAAGACTCAGGGCTTATGGGATAAAGTTCAAGGTCAAATTTGGGGTTTGACTTCATGCTGAGATTTGGGTTCAGGTTTCATGACTTGGAGGTCTGGTTTAGGGTTTGGGTTCGTGGTTCAGGGCTTGGATCCAGGGCTCAGGTACAGGCTTTGGGTTCCATTCCAGGTTTGGGATTCAGGGTTCTAGTTTGGGCTTTAAGGTCAGCTTAGGTTTCAGCGTTGGTAGGGTTTAAGGTTAGGTTTAGGGATGACACATTTTCTTCAGTTGTCATCATGGACAAAATAATTCTATCTGAAGTTTCTAAGTCAGAAATGTATTTCATCTGGGGGCGCCTGGGTGGCTCCGTGTGTTAAGCCTCTGCCTTGGGCTCAGGTCATGATCTCAGGGTCCTGGGATCGAGCCCTTCATCAGGCTCTCTGCTTGACCGGGAGCCTGCTTCCCCATCTTTCTCTCTGCCTGCCTCTCTGCCTACTTGTGATCTCTGTCTGTCAAATAAATAGAATTAGTAAAATCTATTATATGATCTTTTACAAACCATTTCCTATCTTTGCATTTCTTGTGCCAAGACAGACAGGGGTTATTTAAAACCCTGAAGAGAGTGCTCTTGCTTTTAAATTGCCTGTAACCTTCGTGTAATAGATTTATGATTGATAATAGATTTAGTTAAAATATAACTATTTAAAATATTTACTCTCAGTAAACGATTTCAACCTATGCTCATTTAAGTAACTTGGTGCATAATCCCTTTTCTATTAAACCATAGTGCAAGGACCAATGCAGCGTTTCCAGGAGAACCCCAAGCTATTTTTCTAGAATGGCTGTATGCTATATATGGCGTCCTGTTTTCACTCCCTTTGTGGAGCACCTACCCTGGAGGTCATGTAATAACCAATGACCAAAAAAACAAACAAGAAACCCAAACATCCAGGTCGAAGTGCCATCCCTGCCTGGAGTGGAGGAGACTGCTCAGACAGATCCCAGGCAGGCATCTCAGCCCAGGCCTGTGCTGGGGAAGCTGGTTCCTGGCTTTGGGCGCAAACTGGAAGCCAGCAAACTGACCCAAGAGTGCAGCCGGCGTTTAGGACTGATGATCTTTTGGCAGCCAGGCTGCGCGTGGACACCCGCTCAGGGAGCCAGGCTAGGCGGCTGCCCAGCGCAGGCGCTGGCAATGCAGCAGCATGCCAGGGCTTAGCCCCGCACCCCAGCATGGGCTCCGGCCTCAGAAGTGAGGGGGTGGGGCCAGCGTAGAGAAGGGTCTTTGCTAATTTCCAAAGCTGGAAGTGAGCTCTCAGAGGACTCAGGAGGGAGGGGGGCGGGGGCGGGGGCGGGTCGGGGGCGGCCGGGAGAAGGGGCTTTGCTAATTGCCCAGGCGGGAAGGAGGGGCGCGCAGCGCCAGGGTGCTGTGCTGCAGCCCATTCGGGACTGCAGGACCCACCATACTCGCTGCCCCTGCACTCTCATGCTCCAGCCTAGCCCATGAGGCCGTGGTGTCCTGTTCCCCTTCCCGCCGCCTGCTGCCCCTCCCCGCCCAATGGCTTCTCTGGAGGACCCTCTGCTCACAGGTAAAGTGACACCACGACGCGCCCTCACCTGAAGCAGAAAACGCGGTCCAGGAGCTGGGCATGGGATGTTTGGGCCCCAGCCTCCCGCCAACCCCAGGGCACCAGGACCACCCCAGACGCTGTGCCACACCATGTCCGCAGGGGGTCAGGCCGGGACAGCGCCACAGGAGGTACCCCCCCCCCGCCAGAGGGCAGGCTAGCCCCCATAGTTCGGCACGCCCACGCGCTTTTCAGAGCCTCCTGCCATTTCCAGGGCACCCAGAACCCAGAGAGTGAGGCCTTGGGTGCTTTCTAGAGACAGATTCAAGGCAATTTTTCGACTTTGGGACTCAGAGTTAACATAGTTTTCATTTGTGATTATTATTTTTTGTGGGTGCCATAGCTTTTCTTTTGACCTATGGTTGTTTTCACTCCCAGTTCTGAAGAAGCCCCTAAATCCTAACCCTGTTGAGGACTCTGAAAGCTCTCAGAGCAGCAGTGCTGGGGGACAGTGTGGACACATGTTTTGGTTTCTCCTCTGGCCTGCTTCTGTGGCAGCCCTGCTCTGTCCTCCTCAGACTTCAGAGCAATATCTGAACAAGTGGAGAAGCGACCAGGGGGTCAGGAAGGTGGCCACCGAAGAGTGACTTCTCTGGAGGGTGGCTGAGCTAGCAAGTGAGCATGTTAGTCCAGCTCTGCCTGCATTCAGTATGGAGCTGAACAGGGGCCAGGGAAGGGGAGGAGGAGCAGAGAGCAGGGACAAAGGGACCAAAGAGGAGATTCAGATGAAGGGAAGTAATGGGGAGGAAAGAGAAGAAACTCTAGAAGACAGGTATGTAGAAAGGAAAAGGGATGAAGTGGGCATTGGGAAAGGGCACCACCAGGGAAGGAGAGAGGGGAAGGAAAGAGGGAGGAAGAGAGGAAAGGGGAAAGGGAGAAGGGAGGAGTCAGCATGCCAGGGCTCCCCCTGCATCTGAAGAAGAGGTGGCTGCTCCAGCTTGTCAAACAGGGTGCTCACTCTTTGGCCCCAGTTTCTGCTCCCAGTGCTACTGGGCTTTTCAAGGAAGGCAGGCTGTCCCTTGGGACCTACTGGAGACCACTGGAGCCCACAGGAGGGTGGGAGAATTAAGATGCCACCGGGTCCTGTCCTGAGCTGCTCCCAGCCACCAGCCTCACCACATGGTGCAAGAGGGACCCCAGAACAAAGGAAGGATACAGGCCAGCATGTCTGCTGGTGGCCCTGGGCACTTAGCTCATCGCAGTGAACCACACGGCCTCCTCAACCCACGCTTTCAAAGCCTTTTTCTTCGTTTCTGGCTTTCATGTCTGTAGGAACATGAGCCAGATCTAACTCATCTCCGACAGACAATTCTGACTCACCCCGTGTCAGATTTTTATGAGTGGCTGTGATAGAGTAAGATAGCAATGCTCCAACAAACGGACTGTTTCCTCCCACTTGACCTCAACAGTCTTATACATTTTCTTAGCGAAAACATCTTGTCTCCTTCCATTAAGCTCTAACGTGGTCTAGGAGTATACATGCGCCTTCGGTAGATGCGAAGCGATACAGAGGTCTTATTTTTTTTTTTAAATTTTACAAGGTAAAGTCAGTGAACACATCCAACTTGACCAATACGTCTCTAAAATGTCAATCCAGGCAAAGCTTTTTCTGCCTACAGTTTGGAGCCTACGTGGTGACATTTTTAAAATGCTTTCAGTCCCTCAGTGAGGCTCTTAGAAGCTAGCCAGGGCTTACTACGTGCCAGGCACTGTGTCAGGTGTTGGAGCTAAAGGGAAAGAGAGCTTGGAGGCTAGCTGGGGAGGGACATCCATGACACAAGCACAGCTAGAAACGGAGGCCAGTGCTAGAAAAGAGAGAGCAGGCTGCATGGAGAGTGTGTACCATGGGGCTTGTGAGCTCACGAATAAGTGGGAGTAACTGGAGTGGGGAGATGGGGGAGAGAAGAGGGTCTTCCCATCAATGGGAATCACCTGTGCTTGGAGGCAGGTGGCATGAGAGGTCTCCACAGGAAGAAGGAGGCAGTGTGGTTGAAGGGCAGAGAGATGGGGCAGAACAGGCATCAGTCAGTTGGACGGGTATGAATAGACTGATGGGAGGATTATGGGTGCCTTTGGAGGACTGAGAATTTGTTAGAAGATCAGTGCAGATTTCTATGGAGACAAATGCCAGGAACTGATAGGTCTTTGAAAGGTCACTCTGGCTGCCTTTTGGCAAAGGGGTTGGTAAAAGGCACTTGCAGGTGTGAACACACCAGGTGGGAGGTGAGTGCAGGAAATCGGGTGAGGGAGCATGGGAACTTGGTCCCGGGGTATATAAGGGAGAATAGCCTTTAAGGAGTTCCACAAATTGGCACCAGCTGTGGCTTCATTACAGAGCTGGAAGGGGGAGGTGGGTGTGTCCTGGAGGTTACAGAAATTACATGAGAAAGGGAAGTCTTTTTAGATCTCTTTTTCAACTAGAGGAACTCTCACCTTATTGATAGAATTCCAGAGTGGGAACCAATGATATGAGGACATCTTTGAAATGTCTGAATATGTTCTTCGACATCTTTGCAAGTGACGAGGAGACCTTGACCTTAGGAGGCCTTGGCCCTCTTTGTAGCCAGAAAGATTTCACCTACAGATTTGGGTTCTCCCTTTTAAAGTCAAGGAGTCAGTCCTTCCAAAGGACACCTCCTATCATTTTACCCTCTCATCATACCTCACGTGCTGGCATCTCCAAGACCCTCTGTTCCAGGTTGAGATTATCCACTTTGGCCGGGCTGGTCTTGCCAAGAACACCACCACAGGAAATCTAGAGCCTGTAGTGCTATTAATAACATCATCTAAGACTGTGTTTGCTGCCCTCTTGGCCTCTTCCCACCATGACTCACTGAAGCTTTTTACACATTGTATCCATTATGCTATAGTTCCCAAAGGTCATCTTCTCTAGTGCCATTAGATTTTAGGGGAACAGGCAAACCTTAAACTTGTCCCCCTTAATTGGATCCCTGTGCCCCCACAATCTCTTTGAATGCCTTTCACCATGATCCTTGAATGAGATCTGAGACCACTGCTGGTACCTAACACTTCTTGGCACCTTGTCTGCTAGGTTCTTGGAAGAGGAGGTGGCTATGGAGGTGAGTGGGGATGGGAGTGGGAGGATTTCTCCCTTCACTTCCCTTTTTGTGTTTTCAAATAATGGGTTTTGAGGGGGAGGGAAAGGTTAACCAGACCATTTATTTTCCATCTCCCATCGATAAAATGTCACACAGGAGAGAGGTGGCAGAAACGCACTTTCAGGTTAATTTTTTTACAAGGAAGATTGACTTATGAACCTACTTTGTTATTCCCTTTCATTCAATTTCCCTGTACCTCCTTTTCTATGAAGTGTAACGGTAACCCATTATTATTTTTATTGTTGGCACGTGCTTTGTGAACCATAAAGTGTACGCTATAAATGGGAGCGCTTTTCTTTTTTTTTTTTTTTTTGTAGTTTACGAAAAACTAATATTTTTTAAATTAATTTTTTATTTATTTTCAGCATAACAGTATTCATTCTTTTTGCACCACACCCAGTGCTCCATGCAAGCAGTGCCCTCTATGATACCCAACACCTGGTACCCCAACCTCCAAATCCCCCGCCCCTTCAAAATCCTCAGATTGTTTTTCAGTGTCCATAGTCTCTCATGATTCAGCTCCCCTTCCAATTTCCCCCACCTCCCTTCTCGTCTCTAACTCCCCATGTCCATGAAAAACTAATTTAAAAACATTCATCCACCAGAGTACCCAAAGGGCTCCCATATAAACTATCTGTCGTTACATTATGTCCCGATGTGGAGCTCGATCCCAGGATCCTGAGATCATGACCTGAACTGAAGGCAGAGGCTTTAACACACTGAGCCACCAGCCCCAATGTATTCTCTTCAGTACCAGAATTTGTAACCAATTGACAGATGAAAAAGGAGGCAGTCAAGTGAAAATCAATAGGTCTTAGACCTGCAAGAAATTTGAATGAGATGAATTCAGCTACTCAGGCACTGTTTCACATTTTCAGATCTCTGCAGAAAAGGGGTTAACCTTTTTACAGCATGTAAAAGAGAAGACTATAACACATACTATGTGTAAGCATGTAAATATCAAAAAATATCCCATTAGTTGCTAAGACACACAGGGCCTATATTTTCTCTCAAATTCATGAATATGTAGGAGCAATAAGTGAGAAGTGAATGTATACTTTTCACTTCGAAGTCTTTTAGAAATCTAAAATATGACTTTCTATGGTTTGTGTCTCCATATTCCTTTATTGCCAGTTTGAACAAATCCACATGCTTTGATTCAAAGGTAATAAATTCCTCTTATTTGGAAACATGATGTTTATTTTTATTCTCTCACCCTTAGCAGGTGGTTTCATTTTAGCACACTTCAGAGTTATAATTTCATGCTTATTAAAAACATTTATTATGATCTACATAGATGAATGAAACTTTTATTATATTAAATTATTTGACAAAAAAATCTGTTATTTTTAAAAATGTATTTCCTTTAGGGTTATTTTAGAGCGTTCAGAGAGGATCTAGGAGTGTGGTATTATGTAGTTTTTAAGTAGGTATGAAATGGTTATTTATAGGATTGTTTCTTTAAGGCTTATGTATATTGTCCATTATATGCTATAAAATATTTTGAAAGTAAATTTAAGGTATGTTTTACATAGTTTATTTTTTGGAAATAAATATTGAAATGACTTGTGAAATTCAGTATATTCTCAACATTAATTTATTTTGAAATTTACCAGTTGTCTACTGAACTATTATATGGCAGATATTACTTCAGACTACACTGGTAAATGAAATACTTGGCTTTGTAGAACTTTTATTTTAATGGGTGAGACAATTCAAAGCTATAAACCTTAATAAAAATTGCATAGTGCATTCAAAAAGGATGAGTACAATGGGGAAAAAGAAAAACTCGATCAGGGTGAGAAAAATCAAGGTTGCTAGGCAGGGGATGGGGAGTTAAAATTTTTAATAGGAAGATCAGGGTAGTTACAATGAAGCTGACAATTGAACAAAGGTATGGAAAGGTGATGAATTTGCCCAGAACTATCAGCAATAAGGTCACTCCAGACAAAGGAATTGGCTATCTTGAAGGCCATAAGGTTGGATCATGCCTGGCATATCTGAGGAATAGCAAGGAGGCCATTGTGAGTGACTGAAGAGTAGCAGGGAAAGAGGTCACAGAGGTTAAATGAGTGGCTAGATCATGTAAAGCTTAGAAGTCATTGTAAAACTCTGGCTTTTATATTTGGAAACTTACTGTGTGATAGAATTTCTGCTAATAACTGAGAGTTCAATTGTCCATAAAATTTCAAGGACTCTTATTCTAGTAAGACAGAATGAAGAGAAAGAGTTCATATTTTCACATGGTGTAACAAATGCTCAGAGATACAAGTGTAGGAAGCTATAGGATCACAGAAGAAGGCACTAAAATCACACCAATATATTTGATGACTGTGACTATATATAAATTTGTATTTTCTAGATTTTTTATAGTCATGGAATCACACTGTATATACTATTCATTGCCTGGCTTTTCTTTTCTCAGCATCATTACTTTGAGAATCTCCAATTGTAAATAGTTCATTTTGATGTTGAATAGTAATCTCTTTAATGAATAGATCATAATTTTTCTTTGCTCTATGGATGGACATTGATGAACATTTCCACTGTTTTCAATTCTTAAAAATAAAGCTGCTATGAAATTCATATACAAGTCCCTGTATGAACATAGGGTTTGTTTCTCTTGGTTAAATGCCTAGAAGTAAAATGGCTATTTTTGTAACTGCAACATATTTTGCATTTAAAAAAATTTTCAAACTATTTTCCAAAGTGGTTGTATCATGATATATGCCAACAACAGTTTAGATTTTTTGTTGCTTCTCAATCTAGCTCAGACCAAGTACAATTAGCCTTTATAATTTTAGCCATTCTAATAGATATGTAAGCATGTCTCATTATGATTTTAATTTGTATTTCTTTAATGTCTAAATGTTGAGAAATTTGTCATGTGCCTATAAGCCATCCATATACTTTTGGTGACATGTCTCTTCCATTATTTCCTTCACATGTAAAATTGGATACTCTGTTTGGTTATTAGTAAGGTTTTTTATTTTTATTCATATTTAAATAATCAGAGTAGATGTCGATTATCAGATATGTAATTTGGAAATCGCTTGTCCATCTTTACAGTTTCTCAATGGAGCTTTGATAGCTGTGTCTTTCAAGAAATATGCTACTTCTTTCCTGGTACACGGAGGTATGACTAGAACATTATCAATGTTGACCTTTGCAAAGAAAATCATGGCTTAAGATATATGTAGTCTGCAGTTGTTGGGAGTGTTCACCATCCTTGCCTCTAACTCATCTCTCACTGCCCACACATTCAGATATAGGGGAATATTGATTGACAAAATATTAATTGCCAAATAACACTAGTTGGAGAATAAGAAAAATGCAGGCACCTGATTATATAATATTACATAAATAAAATGTGTTTTTATAAGTGCTATTAGAAGTAAATTCCTCTATACTTTAATCACACAGAATGATGGAATCCTAGATTTTTTTTTCTTGTATTTACTAAGAAAATGATCATGCCTCAAGTATATTAAAATGGAATAGGGAAAATTAAAAATTGTTTTAAGATGATTTGTGTGTGTTGTGCATATGTGAGAGAGAAAGTGAGAGAGAAAGATAAAGAAAAAGAGAAAGGGAAAGACAGAGAGGTGGCTGCAGTGAATTGATGAGTTGGAGGATAGATTTTAAAGTTTTGTCTTTTGCTTTCTACATTTCTTTTTCCTTAGGTTCAAGAGAACAATCAGTAATATCTCAGAAGCCTGCTGGTAACATCAGCAGAAAGAATTAGAGGTTCCCAGAAAATTAAGATGACATATAGTTTTCCTGACATAAGAAAAGTCATTTTTTGTCCCCAGCTATTTTCAAAGATCTATACCCCACCTGTGTACTTGCCCAAGCACACTTCTTCCAAAACTTCCTGGGAGGTTCTTACAAATAAATGCAAAAACCTCACTCCTTAAGGATTTTGAGGGAACAAGGCAATGGGAAAACTAACAGTCACCACCAGAGCAGGAAATAGCCTAAGCTATTGAGACAATAAATCAGTGGCAAAACTCCTAGTGCTATTTCAAAAGCAATCAAGGCCTTGCATTCCTTGTCCCAGAAAATGAGCCCAAGACCCCATCTAGTTTCTATCTGCTCTTGAAGCCTGCAGAGTCCCTTTCCCTTGTCCAACAGTTACCTCTGCTTTATTCTAACGTTGAAGTTTCTGCCCTCGGTGGAATACAAGCTTCATTCAGGTGAACATGCAATACATATTGCACAAATACATATGTGGATGTGCATGCAGCCACAACCTTATGACCAACCATACATGGAATAATAAAACTCTCCCTTCTGAGTATTCATCTTAAATACTAAATAAAAATCTCTCTCCTGTTCAAACAGTCAAGGCTTTGGAACTTATTCCCTGTGATCTCCTTGTATGTTGTAAACAAAGATTCCTTTGTTTGACAACTCCACCTGTTTCTGTGATTCACCAAAGACTGACCTCAGTTAGGTCAGTTGGTGTAATGGCTTTCACTACTCTGATTCTACCTCTGCAAGTCTCCAAATTTAACTATTTTTTCTCCCAATTCCGCATGTTCTTGGCTTTAAACTGCAACTCTGAAGAGAAGATTTGCTTGTTTAAAAAAAAAATCAAGAAAAGGGAGTAGTAGTCAACATTGTTACTTTGAACTTCCTGCCCTACGGGGCTCTCCTGTTCTTTCTCTTTGACTTCCTGGACTAAAACGACAGAAATTTGGCAATACATCACTCCCCAATCCAGATTACTGCCAGAACAGTTTATACTCTTAGAAAAATATTAGTTTAAAAGATCACATAATTAAATACTTAAGCATGTAGTGTAATATAGTGGTTTACAAGAAATATATTTTGGTCATCTGAATATTTGGTTTTCAACCATGGCTACTGACTCACAGCTCCTAAAACTCTTGGGATTTCCTGTGATAAGGGTGAGAGAGGTGTGTTTTGTTCTGTTAATGAAGTGACCTTCAGACCTCACTCAAGGCAAGGGCTGTTTGCCTGAAGGACCAACCACTTGGTGAAAGCCTTCACAACTTTTTGCCTCCCCTTCCTCCCAATACAGGATTATCTGGGGAGGGAAGAGGATCTGGAGATTAGATCAGCAAATGACAATGATTTAGTCAGTCATGACTATGTCATGAAGCCTCCACAGAAAAGCTGAAAGGACTGGGTTCAGAAAGCTTTTAGTTTGTGAAATGTATGAAAAGGCAGGAAGAGTGGCAGTCTTACAGAAGGTAATAGAAGCTCTGTGCCCATTCTCCATACCTTGCCCTGTGCACTTCTTTATCTATCTATTGATTTAAATCTTCTATTATATCTTTTAATAAGCTGGCAAACATAAAGTAAGTATTTTTCTGAGTTTTGTGAGTCCCTGTAGCAAATTAAAAGAACGTAAGAAGTAGGCCATTGGGACCTCCAACCTGTAGTTGCTCAGTCACAAGCACAGGTAATAACCTGGGGCCTACAGTGAGACTGGCATCTGAGGTGGGGTTGGAGATAGTCTTGGAGGACTGATCCCTTAACTGATGAAATCTTACACTATGTTCAGGTAGATAGTGTCAGAATTTAGTTGAATTCTTGGAGATCCTGCTGTTGTCTGAAAATTATTTGGCATTGTTGGTATGATGTCCTAAAACCCAAAAAGATATAGCTACCTCAAAATAAGAATACGGTTGACAGCTTATATATAATAAGTGAGTATTTCAGGGATTTAAAATATACCCAATAAATAATGTAAGGAAATAAGGAAAGATTTTGAAATAAAAACAAGAATAAGAACCTAGTGGTACTAATAGATTAAATATATGTAATCTAGTTGAATTAAGAATACAATGGATAGAATATGTAATGGATTCAATAGAGATAAGAAGTCACTTAAGGATATAGTCATCTGGATACCAGCAAAGCATTAAAATTATCAATATAAAAGAGGTGTAAGATGTAGGTGATGTGTGTGGAACAAAAGCTAGAGAAGAAATTAGATTTCCTTACTACTCATAGCCTGTTGACAAGTCCTTGAAGCTCCTCTGGGGACTCAGCTGCTTCCATGTGGACACATCCACTCAGGGCAAAAAGCATTCTTAGTCCTCCCCCCAGGATACTGAAAATCTACTTTCACATGTAAAAATTACTTTGGAAACTTCTTTATCTCTACTCCCCACCCCTGCCCTCAAGATATACATTGGCAATCATCTCCCAAGCATATACCCACTGATACACATCAGAAGAGTCTCTTCCCTGAGTTTTTACTAAATAGTAATAAATGACCTTTCCCTAACAATAGCTAGCCCCCTCAAGGTCCTGGAAACCTTGTTTATAAAATACCTTGGAGGCTTGTGCTATCCCTAACCTCCTCCCAAATTGAAAGTATATAATCAGCCACTCTTCATGACCCTCTCTCTCTACTCCAAATAAATAAATAAATATTTTTAAATAAAATAAAATAAATGACTTTTTTTAAATGAAAGAAGAAAAAGGAAAGAAATATTTGAGTATTAATGTACATCTATTTCTCAAGCATAAAATAGTCAAGACACTGGATTAAAACTTACATACAAGAAAAGAAAGAAAATATTCATAACTAGAGTTGACTCTATGAATCCCAAACTAGGGCATACATACCAAAGACACACAAAAAAAATCACAAGTGTTAGAGAGAAAAAAAATAATTCATTAATAAAGAAACAAGAATCAGACTGACAGAAATTTTTAAATAACATCAGATATAAAAAAGAATGAAGTAATAGCTTTATTATCTTGAAAAAAAATCACAAATGGAAACATTTAGATCCTTATAAAATGTCATTGGCATAGGAAGGCATAATAAAAAAAATATTTTCAGGAATACAGACCACAGATAATTTGCCTTAATTTGTGTAGGCAGCACTTAAATACTAATATTATTTTAACAGTTAAAATATACTCTATGATCTTTGAGGTTGGGGAAAAGAGGATGACCAAGTCATCTTGAAATAATTCAGTTTTATGAAAAAAGTAAAAAGATAAAAAAAAAAAGACTTGTAGAAAAGAGAGATAAAACATATGCATAATAAAAATAAATAAATAAATAAACAGCTGGAGTGCCTGGGTGACTTAGTCGGTTCAAGTGTCTGCCTTCAGCTCAGGTGATGATCCCAGGGTCCTGGTATTGAGCCCTGCATCAGGCTCCCTGCTCAGTGGAGAGTCTGCTTCTCCCTCCCATTGAGAAAAAAAAAATTTGACTTATTTATTTGAGAGAGATAATCTTTTAATTTTACTTATTTATTTGAGAGAGAGTGAGAAAAGAAAAACATGCACACAGCAGAGGGAATAACAGAGGGAGAGGGAGAAGCACGCCACTGAGCAGGGAACCCCCTGCGGGGCTCTATCCCAGGACCCGGGTATTATGACCTGAGCTATAGGTAGACACTTAACTCAGGTACCCCAATAAATACAATCTTTTAAACAAAATAAATAATAATAAAAATAAATAATATTTCAGATAGTATGATTTTTTTAATGTGAGACTTGGTATAAAAACAGGATGACATACTTGTCTAATTATAGCAAAGACTTTGATAAGTTTAGATGCAGTAGTACATAAAAAATTTAACTTCTTTCATTAACTGATAATTTAATTAGATTAAATTAAGAGACATCAAAATTTAGAGAATCTAATAGTCCTGATCTATTAATAAATGTAGCCATCCTGACCCCAAAACAAGAGTCTTCAGTAAGTATATAAGCATAAGTTGAACATTTACACAAACAGGCCATTATTTAGGCCAGAAGTATATGCCAATAAATTCCTAGAGTTAAATATCAGGCTATATTTTCCAAGAATAAGGCAATAAAATTAGAAAACAATGACCAAAATATTAAATTCATATAATTGGAAGTTAACTTCATACCTAAAAAGAAATAATACAGCTAATTCAGAAATTTTTAGAATTACAGTACTTTGGTAATATCAACTATCAAAATGAGTAACGGACAGATGGGGCTAGCAAGAGACTCGTGGGAGGATTAAATCATGGGCCCCTGTATCTCATGTGCAGTAGAAGCAGTGGATTTGGAATTTCAGTTTTTCCACAACGTTCCACCACAAGCTGGTTAGAACTGTGCAAAAGCAGGAAGGGAAGCCCCAGTAAAGTGGACTGGGGATGCCAGAAGGGGAGGCTGGAAGGGGGCGCCTGGTGCTCAGTGCCCATTACAGACCCCACATTGCAATCCCCCACAGGAGAGACTCACCAATTTTAGGCCCCACAGGGGAAGCTGGAGGTTCATCTCCTGACTTTTTGTAGGAGCTTTGCAGCTCAGCTGGTGAGAATTCTCCATCACCCTGCCTTTCTCCAAGGGACTTTCCTTCAAGCACCCTTCCCAACTTCTTCCTCCTCCATGAAATAATGTTCCTCTCCTTTGTTTCTCGCACTTGCCTGTGATGGGACCTTAGCTTGCTCAGCCCAGAATGCCATTCTCTGCTCTTCCCAATTAAACCCATGCTGCTGGTCAAATAACTGGCAGATTAAGTTTAAGGCCAATCGAACTAATAAATTCAAGAACTTGCAAGGAACAAAATCAATATGCACAAATTAGTGGCACTCCTAGGTGCTCCGAAGGACCCATCAGAAAGAGACTGCTGAGAACGATCTCATTTACACCTGCATCCAAGATAGCAAGATACCCAGGAGGCCCCTGAACCAAGAAAGTGACAGCCCTGCAACAATGACGACAGACAGGGAGGGGTACACACGGAGATGGGGAGGCACTGTGCTCAGGGAAGAACCCACACTGGGAAAATACCTACTCTCCCCCAAAACCGGCTACAGAGTCCTCACTCTGGCTCCCGAATTTCCGGACTCGGCGCAAGCCTGGAGTGGGTGTGGACACGGGAAGGACCCCGCAGGGCTGAGGTGGGGAGAGCACAAGCACCAAAGAAGGCAGACGCTCCCTGACTGCAGACCATCTGAGGAGCCCCAGGAACCCAATCCGCGAGCACACAAACACAGACAAGGACCAAGGATCACCCAAGCCCAGAAAGTGGGGACCCCACAGCCCCGCGCACAGCACAGCAGGAGGCCACGTCTCCTCACACAAAACGACGGAAGCCCCAGTGTCTACACAGGGCGCCCTTTCTCTGTGGGGTCCTGAGACCACGAACCCCTTGACAGTCCACTAAGGGACTTCTCCTCACCTCCTCCAGCGTCTGGTCCTTAGGAGGTTGGACTGCTGCCAGTGTGGGCGCGTCCTCCACAACGGGTCCGGTCAGTGTGGATGCAGAGCCACTCCCTCCTCAGCTTGTCCTGTCAGGGTGGGAGGCGCCCCACATTCTCCAGAAGTCTCCACAGTGGGTCCTGAAAAGGCAGGGCTCAGGTCCCAACTGTGGCTGTGCAGCCTGGGCTCACGGCGGGTGCTGGGGTCTGGCGCCCTCTGCAGGCGGTGCAAGGCAGTGCAGGACTGTGGGAGCTCACCCTTCAGTGGAAGGTCCTGCTCCCTCCTGGGGTCCAGCTGACGCCATTTCATTCCGGAAATTCAAGCTGCATGGAGCCCAATACCCCCCAACTTCCCCCCAAATAGCTAAGGAACAATGAATTGGAAACAATGTGGAATTACAACAGTCCTTGACCCAAACAGTGTCACTGAACATGGCCCTGATGCGGACCCACACTCTGACCTCAACTTGGTCTCAAGCCTGGACCCTACCCTAATCCAAGACCCTAACCCTAGCCCCCAACCCAAACAATGTTCACAAAAATCAAGAGGTAGAAACTGCAAATATCCATCAATGGCAAGTGCATAAGCAAAGTGTGGTAAAGGGTTTGAATTTGGGTTCAGGTTCAGGTTTTAGTCAGAGTTCTAATCAGGCTTTGTGTTTAGTGTTATGGTGAGGATTTAGAGTGAAGGACAAGGGAACAGAGTTATAGTTTAGGGCTTTAAGTTTATGATTTAGGCTTTAAGACTCAGGGCTTATGGGATAAAGTTCAAGGTCAAATTTGGGGTTTGACTTCATGCTGAGATTTGGGTTCAGGTTTCATGACTTGGAGGTCTGGTTTAGGGTTTGGGTTCTTGGTTCAGGGCTTGGATCCAGGGCTCAGGTACAGGCTTTGGGTTCCATTCCAGGTTTGGGATTCAGGGTTCTAGTTTGGGCTTTAAGGTCAGCTTAGGTTTCAGTGTTGGTAGGGTTTAAGGTTAGGTTTAGGGATGACACATTTTCTTCAGTTGTCATCATGGACAAAATAATTCTATCTGAAGTTTCTAAGTCAGAAATGTATTTCATCTGGGGGCGCCTGGGTGGCTCCGTGTGTTAAGCCTCTGCCTTGGGCTCAGGTCATGATCTCAGGGTCCTGGGATCGAGCCCTTCATCAGGCTCTCTGCCAGGCATGGAGCCTGCTCCCTCCTCTCTCTCTCTCTACTTGTGATCTCTCTCTGTCAAATGAATAAAATCTTAAAAAAAAAAGAAAAAATGACAATTGTGAACTGTTGGTGGTGATGCAAACTGATACAGCCATATTTGAAAACAGTATGGAATTTCCATAAAATTTAAAAAGAGAAGTCCTTTGTGATCCAACAATCCTGTTGGTGTGTATTTACCCAATGAATATAAGAAAACTTATTCAAAGGGATGCTAGCACCCCTATGTTTATAGCAGCATTATTTATAAAGCTAAGATATGGAAAGCGCCCAAGTATCCATCAATTGATGAATAAATAAAGAATAAGTGGTATGTATATACAATGGAATATTATTCTGCCATAAAAAAGACTGAAATCTTGCCATTTGCAATAACATGGTTGGAACTAGACAGTATAATGCTAAAAGTGAAATAAGTCAGTCAGAGAAAGACAAATACCTTTACTCATATATGGAATAAAAGAAACAAAACAAACAAGCAAAGGGGAAATAATAAGACATGGAAAGAGAAACAAAGCAAGAAACAGACATTTCATTAAGGAGAACAAACTGATGGTTACTTGAGGGGATCTGAAAGGAGTGATGGATTAAATAAGTGATGGGGTTAATTAGAGCACTTGTCATGATGAGCACTGAGTGCTATATGTTATATTGTACACATGAAACTAATACAACCATATATGTTAACTAACTGGATTTCAAATGAACATTTTTTAAAATCCCAGTTTTTAGCTCACATTCTGGCTTACAAAAGGGATTTAGTCAGGAATTTGGAGATTAGTTAATGAACAAATAAGGGGTGAACAGGCAGTTGTTAGATAAAATTACTATCCTTTCTGGCATGATCTTATACCTTTTATCTAGAATTATTTTTAGCACTTTAGACTCTTCCTATTTTATTTTGAGTCACTAAATAAAAATTTCCTCAAAGGACCTTAGACTCCATCCAATTTGAGCAACAGTGTGAGAGAGGAAATGGTGTCCAGGAGGAAAAAAAAAAGATGAAACTACTTTTGCTTACTAGTGAATGCATAGTTCTTCCACAGAAGAAGCTCTAAATGGTCAGGGCTCCAGCTTTATATGTGTTCAGTCATATGTTCAGAAGTAGGTAACACTATCAAAAAATATAAAGCATCTGAGATTATTTTCCCTTATTTGAAAGCTGGTGTATGAGTCTGCCATAGTTTCTTGGGTGTTGATAGAAGACGCAGACTCATGGTTCAGAAATAATATAGTTTAATATTCACAGCAATAGAGGTAGCCAGAATATTAACAGTATTTGTGTGTGTGTGTGTGTGTGTGTGTGTGTGTGTGTGTGTGTGTGTAGGGGTGGGAGTTATATATCAGTTCTGAGCCTTAGTTCCCACAAGAAGAATCAAAACAGAGGCAGATAATATTTGCAAACACAACAGGTTAAGTTAAAAAAAAGATACTATTTCTGTCTTCTAAGTCTATTCAATACAACAATCTTCAAAGGATGGCCTAGAACAAATAATAAATGCAGAAATGTAAGCAACCAATTGAAAAGTGTCTCCCAAGAAACACACTTTGAGAGTCTTCATTTGACAAAAATACTATAGGATATTACATGGATCAGGTGCATTGAATACTGGAAGGTTAAAATTACAAGGGACCAAATATTTTTAAGCAGTTCTGGCATCCAGTAGAGTTCACATAGGTTTTATAAGATTGAGGAAAGAAGCCATCAAAACCTGGGCCCAGGGGCACCTGGGTAGCTCAGTGGGTTAAGCCTCTGCCTTCGGCTCAGGCCATGATCTCAGGGTCCTGGGATCGAGCTCTGCATCAGGTTCTCTGTTCAGCAGGGAGCCTGCTTCCCCCTTCCCTCTGCCTCTTTGCCTACTTGTGGTCTCTGTCTGTCAAATAAATAAATAAAATCTTAAAACAAAACAAAACAAAACAAAAATCCTGGGCCCAATTTTCCCAAAAGTATGATTCTGATTCTAGTCTCTATGATGTTATCCCTTGAAGACAATGCCTCTAATTGAGTTGAATTAGTTTACTAAAGAGCATACCCCCATTTGTTGTAGGAGATGAACAATATGCAAGAGGCAAAATGCCACTTGGAAGCCACCTGGTCTTCAGTGGAATATAGAATCAGTTCCTTTGGGATGAATTTGTTCCACATTTGACTTCCCACTTAAGGGAAAATAAGAGTGCCTTCTAATAGATTTTAAATAGGAAATGACAACGGAAGCTTATACAAGATTATAAAATGGGAAATTTCATTTAGATAAGCAATCATTTCAAAGTCATCTTCTTAATATTACAGATTCTTCACATAATCATAATTTTATTTTGGTATTATATGGTAATTTCAAATATAGTAAATATAAAGAATTTACCTCTGTAATTATAGCGAGTCTGGTCGTAGTTTAATGGCAACAAATCTTCAATTTAGAAGTATGGTCTACCAATTATTAATACATTTGGAAATGGTGTGTCATCTTCACTCCACTTGTCTCACTAAAACAGTGAGCCAAAAAAAGTAGGTCCAAGCTGTTTACTATGGTCAAAATGGGTTGCTTTTGCACTTGGTAAAGAAGCAGTCATATTTTGGAAGAAGAAACTGAGGCTATTAATATTTTCAACTTATTTTCAGAAAAGGAAAGAAAGGATAATCGAAGCTAAAGCCAAAATCTTACACAAGGTGGCAGGAGAATGATCTTTTCCCAGATAAAGGGTTTTTCAACTTAGCCATGTTAGGAGGAAGAAGAGATGAGACATTGTGGACTTGACTAACGTATGTACACTGTAGAAAAAGTTTTTAAAATAATGTGTATTATTTTTCTTCTTTTAGTTGAGACAAAAACAAACAAACAAACAAAAAAAAAACACTAATGAGCTTACTCTTAAAAGGAGGTAAACAAGAAACTAGCAAAGATTGAGTGTTAGGTATTGTCCCCCTCCTTTTTTTTTTTAATTCTGTTATGCTAGTTACCATACAATACATCATTAGTTTTTGACGTAGTGTTCCATGATTCATTGTTTGTGTAAAACACCCAGTGCCCCATGCAATATGTGCACTCCTTAATACCCATCACCAGGCTCACCCATCCCCACATCCTTCTCATCTTTAAAACCCTCAGTTTGTTTCTTGGAGTCCATAGTTTTTCATGTTTCATTTCCCCTTCCAATCCCCCCACTTCATTTTTCCTTTCCTTCTCCTAATGTCCTCCATGCTATTCCTTAGGTTCCACAAATAAGTGAAACCATATGATGATTGACTTTCACTGCTTGACTTATTTCACTTAACATAATCTCCTCCAGTCCCATCCATGTTGATGCAAATTTGGGTATTCATCCTTTCTGATGGCTGAGTGATATTCCATTGTATCCATAGATCACATCTTCTTTATCCGTTTGTCTGTTGAAGGGGATCTTGGCTCTTTCAACAGAATGGCTATAGTGGACATTGCTGCTATGAACACTGGGGTGCATATGGCCCTTCTTTCCAGTAAAATAGAGCTAGCCTATGACCCAGCGATTGCACTACTGAGTATTGACCTCAAAGATACAGATGCAGTGAAAAGAATTAGGTATTGTTAAAGCACAAATGCAGGGGATAGAAGTTATGGTACAGAAGAGGGAAGGGCAACCATATGGCAGAGTAGAATAAAGTAGCTCAGGAAGAAATTAGTCATATCCAGATATTGTAAGGCATGTGGGGTTGGCAGGGAGAGCATGAGAAATCATGAGAGAAGAGAGAGAAAATGGACCAGGCAGGAGAGGTTTATAACATTTTAACATCTAAGGTAAGCATATGCAAAGCAGAATAGGGAAAGAAATAAAAGTTCTTATAAGAATCAATACATAAGGAATAACGTAGAGGACACTGGGAGATGGAGAGAAGTGTGCTGGAGGAAATCAGAGGGAGAGACAAACCATGAGAGACTGTGGACTCTGAGAAACAAACTGAGGGTTTTGAAGAGGAGGGTGGCAGGTGGTTGGGTGAGCCCAGTGGTGGGTATTAAGGAGGGAATTTATTACATGAAGCACTGGGTGTGGTGCATAAACAATGAATTTTGGATCCCTGAAAATAAACTAAAAGAAAAAAAAGACTGACTACAGACATGGAACTCAGTGTAACACAGATATGGAACTCACTGTAATACCAGCCACTTCCCACCGACACACACAGACTATGATAATAATAAATAATAATGCAATTAAGAAAATTGCCTGCCAAATAATTTTTCCTCTTTTTTATTTTTATGATTATTATTTTTATTTTATTTTTAAAGTTTTTATTTAAATTCCAGTTAGTTAAAATAAGGTTAATATTAGTTTCAGGTGTACAATATAGTGATCAACACTGCCATACAATGGCTTAAATAAAAAAATGAAAAAAAAATTTTTAAAGATTTTATTTTTAAATAAAACCTCTACACCCAAGGTGGATTTCAAACGTACAACCCCAAGATAAAGATTTACATATTTTACTGACTGTTCCAGCCAGGCACCCCAACAAATAAAAATTTAATAAAATTGTTGAGTTTGTGGGAGTCTCATTTGCTTAGTCAGTTAAGTGTCTGCCTTTGTCTCAGATCAGGATCTCAAGAGTCCTGGCATCGAGCCCCATATTGCTCATGCTCTCTCTCTTTCTCTCTCTCTCTCTCTCTCTCTCTCTCTGGCTTTTGCTCTTAAATAAATAAATAAAATATTTTTTAAAAAATAGTTGAATTTGTTTAACTAGTTTTAAACTAGTAGACAGAGATGAAGATAAAGGATGATGTCATGGCACGGAAAAATACAACTTACACGTTTTAAAAATAAAATGTGTAATGCAGGGGCGCCTGGGTGGCTCAGTGGTTAAGCCGCTGCCTTCGGCTCAGGTCATGATCTCAGGGTCCTGGGATCGAGTCCTGCTCTCTCTCTGCCTGCCTCTTTGCCTACTTGTGATTTCTCTCGGTCAAATAAATAAAATAAAATATAAAAAAAAATGTGTAATGCAAGTTACCTCACTTCTTTTATCACCACACTGGGACTTTCCCTACTGAGTTGCTGTAATGTAAGGACCTATTTATATTTTTATATTTTAGCAAGAGGCTTTCATTGAGGTTAACCCTTAAACTGTCCTTGCTCCCCTTCCCCCAGGGGATTCACTTAAAAACAAGTCCTGGAAATCAGCTCCAGGTAACAAAGCCCATATACAAGGGTGGGTCAGGCCAGGTGGAGACATCCATGAGCGGAGGGGGGGGGCGGTGTTTGCATATTGTCTCCCTAGATACTAATGAGTATGCCCCACTCCTCTGCTCTTTGGGAACCTTTTTGGCACTAATCCTAATCAAGGTGTAATAGGCTGGGTCAAATGTCTATACTAGGGTAAATTGAACCTCAATTGGTCACCTAGCCTCACTGTGGAGTTTCCTGTGTGTGTTAAAATCTCATTGGTCACCTGTGCGTGGCCAGGCCTGACTGCATGGCCTTTGCCCTTAAAAGCTAGACTGTGAAACAGCAAAGGGTTGCCTTCTCTCATAAGAGGTGTGGCCCCAAACGTTCGGTTAGATTCTTGATGCTTGGCATGAAATAAAGCTTTGCTTGACCTTTGCTTTACATCAGTCTCGCTCCTTTAATCATAGACCCATTATTGGGGCATAACAGTATTAATCTTAAAGTTATAAGTCCACAATGCATCCATCATCCATTCTACCCCTTAACATTCCCCTTTGGACAGACCCATGATCTAGAACAAGCCTTATTTTATAGTGCCTTGTAGGAGATTTTTGCTGCTGCCTAAATTGCCTACTTTCCTCTCACCATTACCACGGAAATTGGGTCCACTGAAACAAAGGGGTAGTGTAAGAAATTAACACTTCCATAAATCTCTTTAAATAATAAAGTATAAGATAGTGATACCTTTTTTTCTGCCACATAACCAATTCTTGCAAGAATAAGGTCATATAAAAGAATTTACAACACATGCTAGCATTATCCTACTGGACCCAGACCATTTGTATGTTTCTCTGTCTCTGAGAAATGTAGTTATTTACATGACTGAAACCTAAAAATTGTTTGATATGACCACTAATATCACCTACATTATTTTAAAGCCTGTTTAAGGCTTCTGTAATACATAGGCTTTGTAAACACTTATTAAGCATCTTGTATATATCAAACACTTTAAAAAAAATCTCTGCTTTAAAAAAAAAAAAAAACTCTACCTCAATGGAACTTTGAGTCTGAAAAAGATACAGGCAATATACAAGGCAACAGATTATATACTCTGAGGATGTCACCTTAAATTGATATGAAAATGATCAGAAGGATCTGGATTTCTTGTCAAAATTTTTTGCCTTACAAAGAAATTGATATTTAGGGAAAGTTGTTACTGAAAGAGGTCCTGTGTCAACCAAAAATGTTAAACCATGATCTCGCTAAATTTTCCAGTTGTGATCATTGCTTTGTTTAGCTGTCTTCTATTAAGACTGAATTTAGTAATTCAGTCTCAGATTTCAGTAAGTCTTTTTTTTAAAGATTTTATTTATTTATTAGAGAGAGAGAGGGAGGGGCAGAGGGAGAGGAAGAACCAGACTCCTTGCTGAGCAGGCAGCTGATGCAGGACTGGATCCTAGTACCCTGGCATCATGACCTAAGCTGAAGGAAGACACTTAACCAACTGAGCCACCCAGGCACTCTAGACTGTAAACTTCTTAAAGGTAAAAAAGTTTATTCTTCTAGTAGTTCCACAGACATTTCTAACATCCATAAGAAAGCATGTACTGATGTAAAATGCCAGCAAATCAAATTATTTAAAAAAGAAAGAAAGAAAGAAAAGATATATCTGGATAAAGAGAAAAACAGAAAATCTAATAATACATTGAATTATTAGAGCAAAGAGTGGAGGAAGAGAAAATAAATATGAAATAGAGATTTCCACTAAAAGAAAAAAATTGAATAAGGCAGGAGATTTAGAAAATTATTATGACAGACTTGAGAAAAAAATAAAATAGGAATTTTTAGAAAATAGCAATGAATGAAAAGGTCAATTGTACCTACCTCTATAATATTAGCTGTTTGTTGTTGTTGTTGTTGCTAATTTACCTATTTATGCTAATAAACAAAGAAAGGTTTCATTTAGGGATAAGGTTTCTCTCTCTATATATATATTTTTTCCATTTAGGGATAAGGTATATGTATATATACATAGATATATATGTATATATATATATATTTTTTTAATTTTAATTGTTAGAAAATGTGTCACAGAAAGTGTTTAAACTTTAAGATACAGATGCAACATGTAATGAACTGCATTGTTTGAACGTCTAATTTGTAAATGCTGTTAGAGGAAACTTGGTGGAAATGTTCTTATGTGCTTGTGTTTCTGGAACTAAGTATATTTATTAATAAGGAATAGTTTAAAATTATGAAATGACCAGGAGTGGACAATTTTCCTAATCCTATCAGCTCTTTGCAGCTCTTTTATTAGCCCCCTTCAGGAATATCAGCTTTTTTATCTAATTAAATTTTATATTAATGTGCTTTTTTACTTTTGGCCTTTCTCTTCCTTCTGCTCTTTTTTTCCCCCTAAATTACATGTTTCTGTTTAACAGCTACTATCAATTCTTTGATATGAATTCTCAACATCAATTTACTAACTCCAGAGATGAAGGAGCATCAATATTTAGAAGCGAAGAATACAAAGCCTTGGGCATCTGGATGGCTCAGTCACTTAAGCATCTGCCTTCGACTCAGGTGGTGATCCCAGGGTCGTGGGATGGAACCCCAGGTTGAACTTTCTACTCAGCTGGGAGCCTACTTCTCCCTCTCCTTCTGCCTGCAGCTCCCTTTGCTTGCGTTCTCCCTCTCTATGTGAAGTAAATAAAATAAAATAAAATAAAATAAAATAATGTAAATAATACATTTATTTATTTATTAAAATGCAATTATTACACAATACATAATGTATTGCATAATTATAATAATGGTTAAATAATTTATTAAATATTTATATTAAATATATCAATTTAATTAAATAAATATTTTTAGAATTTAAAATATTTCAAATTTAGATTATTAAATATTAAATCATTAATTTAATAAATAAATATCTAAACATAATTAAATAAAATAATTTATTTATTAAAATGAATAAAATAATGTTGTCATTATCTCAGCATGTATTTTTAAATAGTCTAAAAAAAAATCTAATAAAGTCTAAATACATTGAGTTCAGATATTTATACAAGTTAACCCAGACACTCAACCCACAGTTTCAAAACTTTTGTTTTTATCTACTACTCAAAATACGATTTTAATGTATTTATTTGTAACTTTGACATAGCAAGGAAACTTGGAGGAAAAGGAGACATTTGCTTTTAATATTTGAAAATTATTTTGTTGATTTAAAAAAATAAAAACCTTAACACGTGAGCATTTCTTCTTAAATAACACTGTGAAGTTTCTGAGTCGCATTCTATTAAAAGTGCTGATAAAATGGCCTCAGTTACTCATTTAAATTATCAGCTGAATGGGTAACAAATGAAGTAGAGAGCTTTTTAATTATTTATGAATGTATTGCTTGTGGATGGAGTGCCACATAGAGTTACCTCTCTTTTTGGCTTTGTTTTGTGAGCAGCAGTGGAATCTATGAATGAGATTAAACATAAGGACATTCACAGAAATTCTTAATGAACTTCTGGGGAAGGGCAATAAGTGCAAGGAAAAACTGCAGCAAGACTAATTACAAATTTCAAGTGGTCATCGCTTAATTATAGAAGCTTTTAAGTTCAAGTAATATATCTTTTTCATGAGCCTATCATATTGTATTAATTACCACAAACTGCACTCTTGAACACTTATCTTTTCACATATTTCTTATTCTTAGTACTTAAAATTACCCTTATGATTGATAAGTAAATGGATTTTACTGACAATGCATTTATTTACATAAATAAATAATGCTGTTTATATATATAAAAACAATTGAATATGTGTATGTGTTCAATGAATTTTTTTTCAAATTAACATCTTAATTCTACCACATTAGTTACAAATAGATATAGACTTTATAGATTCATCAAATATTTTATTCTCAAATTTATATGTCCTTTGTGAAGTAAATGAAACTGTATATATTAAATATAATCCTATCACATGTAACAGTTACTAGTGCATCCCAGGACATACATAGGTCAGGTCCTCCTCAAGGCATCACGGATAACTGGATTTCACTTTCTATCCTAGGAGTCTTCTGTATATTTCTGTGGCTTTTATACTACAATCAGGAGGAAGAATTCTTTTGCTAAAAGCTTCCAAATGACTATGCGAGTAGATTATTTGTAGACTAGTGATATAATATTATTGTTTAATATGTGAAGCATGATAAAATAAAATGCTATTGCCATATTTAATTTGTTCAGTAAAGCATTCATTTAGTTATCAAGCATTCATTTTCTTTTTTTAAAGATTTTATTTATTTATTTGACAGACAGAGATCACAAGTAGACAGAGAGGCAGGCAGAGAGAAAGGAAGGGAAGCAGGGTCCCTGCTGAGCAGAGAGCCTGATGTGGGGCTCTATCCCAGGACTCTGGGATCATGACCTGAGCAGAAGGCAGAGGCTTTAACACACTGAGCCACCCAAGAGCCCCAAGCATTCATTTTCTTTATACAGAAGAGATAGAACAATATTATATAGTAGAAAAGACAGTAAATAATCTAGAAACCTTGATCATTTCGTTTTGGCAATTTTAGAACATAAAATTAGCTAAAGCTCAAGTGCAAGTTATATTTGTATCATAGGAGGAAAAGTTAATTAAAAGTTTGTTTATTACCATAGTTTAACACTTCAACGAAATGATAACGAGTCCAAAATCAATGAATATATGAAGTATACAATAAAAACAATAATCTTGAGTGTATGTGACTCACTGTAGGTATTGATAGGCTAGAAATCAAAGGGAAAGTATCTATAGGGTTTGTTCAGTTCCATGCTCATCAGATTAATAGGCTTTCTCATATTGCTTCCTTCACCACATTAATTTGTCTAATGAAGTTTTCAAGAGTTAAAGACAGTGATAGGTTCATGGCTGGAGAGAAGGTACAGAATCTAAGATAGTTCAGCAGTGCTTATTATTTAAGAGAAAGACAGCATGGGAGGTGAGGGGTATATCATGCATCCTGTTTTCACTCCCTTTGTGGAGCACCTACCCTGGAGGTCATGTAATAATAACCAATGACCAAAAAACAATAAAAAAACCCAAACATCCATGTGGAAGTGCCATCCCTGCCTGGAGATGAGTAGACTGCTCAAACAGATCCTGGGCAGGCATCTCAGCCCAGGCCTGTGCTGGGGAAGCTGGTTCATGGCTTTGGGCGCAATCAGGAAGCCAGCAAACTGACGGGAGAGTGCAGCCAGGGTTAACAGGACTGATGATCTTTTTGCAGCCAGGCCGCGGGTAGACACCCGCTCAAGGAGCCAGGCTAGGAGGCTGCCCAGCGCCAGCGCTGGCAAAGCTTGCAGCCCCCGGGGCTTCCCCCCGCGCCCCAGCCAGGGCGGGGCCTCAGGAGGGAGGGGGGCGGGGCGGCGCGGAGAAGGGGCTTTGCTAATTGCCAAAGCGAAAAGGGAGCTCGCGGAGGACTCAGGAGGGAGGGGGGCGGGGGCGGGTGGAGGGCGGCGGGGAGAAGGCGCTTTGCTAATTGCCGAAGCTGGAAGTGAGCTCACAGAGGATGTGGCTGAGAGTCTGGGAGGAGGTGGAGGGGCTGGCGGAGGAGGGGCGGGCAGCGCCGCGGTGCTGTGCTGCGGCCCAGTCGGGACTGCAGGACCCACCGGACTCGCCGCCCTTACGCTCCCATGTGAGGCTCCGCTGTCCCGCTCCTGCTGCCTGCTGCCCCTCCCTGCCCCAAGGCTTCTCCGGACCACCCTCTGCACAGGGGTAAAGTGACACCGCGCCGCGCCCTCACCTGGAGCAGAAAGCGCGGACCCGACCTGGGGGCGGAGAGGGAGGTTGTGGAGGCCCAGCCTCCCGGAACCCCAGGGCACCGGGACCACCCCGGACACTGCGCCAAACCCGGGTCCTCATGGGGTCGGGCTGGGGACAGCGCCTTGCGAGGTGCCCCCCGCCAGCAGGCACGCTAGCCCCCATCTTTCCGCAGCCCCATGCGCCCCTGCTGAGGACCCCTTTCCCTCCCCCGCCGTGGCCCCGCTGCTTTTGTTCTGGACTTGGGATCCCAGGTGGAAATTAGTCCCTCAGACCTCCCTGGCAGCAAGGAGGGCAGGGAGGGATTCTTGGTTTTCTGCCCTGGCTCCTCCTCTCTCCCCATTCACAAGCCTTTTGGCTTCCCTTTCCTCTCCTCATTGTCAGTTTTCTGAAATGGTTTTCTTCTGCATGTTGACCCAAAGAGCTATTTCATGAATGAATATACACGAAACTGAGTTGGGGCCCACCTGTGAGAGCCCACCTGTAGAGGCCTTTCATTAGAATGGTCTCTGGTTCTAGCCTCAGTTCAGAATACTGCATGTACCTGAGGACCAAGTCCAGATGTTTCTTTCATCTCTGACTTGAATTTGAAATCCTCCTCAGACTTCAGCTTCCAGGATTTCTCCAGTCCTTGCTCTCCCACTGTCTTGGTGGGGATCCGCCATGAGTGTTGAACACAGGAATGAATGAATGATATATACCCCAGACTGCTGGGGCTTTGTCTTCTTTTGCTGAGGTTGGAAAGGCTTGGGAGAGACCCCCTGTATGCAGAGAGAGAGCTGCATGCAATTGCTTAGATAAACGTGTTCCCCACTTAATTGCTTGGGCATTGAACATTTCGCCCTTAACCTGTGGCTTGAGCAGTTAGGAGGAGACAATCTGGAGGTGAATCAGAAGATGGCTGAATGCACATGGTGGTGGTCTGGGTTTGGGAGATTTTCCTGTAGATTCAAAGGAAAGATATAAATTCTTCCAGTGGGGAGTGGTAAACTTTTTATCGATGGGAGATGGAAAATAAATGGTCTGGTTAAACTTTCCCGCCCCCTCAAAACCCATTATTTGAAAACACAAAAAGCAAAGTGAAGGGAGAAATCCTCCCACTCCCATTCCCACTCACCTCCATAGCCATCTCCTCTTCCAAGAACCTAACAGACAAGGTGCCAAGAAGTGTTAGGTACCAGCAGTGGTCTCAGATCTCATTCAAGAATCATGGTGAAAGGCTTTCAAATAGATTGTGGGGGAACAGGGGTCCAATTAGGGGGGACAAGTTTAAGGTTTGCCTGGTCCCCTAAAAATTAATGGCACTAGAGAAGATGACCTTTGGGAACTATAGCTTAATGGATACAATGTGTTAAAAGCTTCAGTGAGTCATGGTGGGAAGAAGCCATGAGGGCAGCAAACACAGTCTTAGATGATGTTATTAATAGCACTACAGGCTCTAGATTTCCTGTGGTGGTGTTCTTGGCAAGACCAGCCCGGCCAAAGTGGATACTCTCAACCTGGAACAGAGGGTCTTGGAGATGCCAGCACGTGAGGTATGATGAGAGGGTAAAATGATAGGAGGTGTCCTTTGGAAGGACTGACTCCTTGACTTTAAAAGGGAGAACCCAAATCTGTAGGTGAAATCTTTCTGGCTACAAAGAGGGCCAAGGCCTCCTAAGGCCAAGGTCTCCTCGTCACTTGCAAAGATGTCGAAGAACATATTCAGACATTTCAAAGATGTCCTCATATCATTGGTTCTCACTCTGGAATTCTATCAATAAGGTGAGAGTTCCTCTAGTTGAAAAAGAGATCTAAAAAGACTTCCCTTTCTCATGTAATTTCTGTAACCTCCAGGACACACCCACCTCCCCCTTCCAGCTCTGTAATGAAGCCACAGCTGGTGCCAATTTGTGGAACTCCTTAAAGGCTATTCTCCCTTATATACCCCGGGACCAAGTTCCCATGCTCCCTCACCCGATTTCCTGCACTCACCTCCCACCTGGTGTGTTCACACCTGCAAGTGCCTTTTACCAACCCCTTTGCCAAAAAGCAGCCAGAGTGACCTTTCAAAGACCTATCAGTTCCTGGCATTTGTCTCCATAGAAATCTGCACTGATCTTCTAACAAATTCTCAGTCCTCCAAAGGCACCCATAATCCTCCCATCAGTCTATTCATACCCCTCCAACTGACTGATGCCTGTTCTGCCCCATCTCTCTGCCCTTCAACCACACGGCCTCCTTCTTCCTGTGGAGACCTCTCATGGCACCTGCCTCCAAGCACAGGTGATTCCCATTGATGGGAAGACCCTCTTCTCTCCCCCATCTCCCCACTCCAGTTACTCCCACTTATTCGTGAGCTCACAAGCCCCATGGTACACACTCTCCATGCAGCCTGCTCTCTCTTTTCTAGCACTGGCCTCCGTTTCTAGCTGTGGTTGTGTCATGGATGTCCTTCCCCAGCCAGCCTCCAAGCTCTCCTTCCCTTTAGCTCCAACACCTGACACAGTGCCTGGCACGTAGTAAGCCCTGGCTAGCTTCTAAGAGCCTCACTGAGGGACTGAAAGCATTTTAAAAATGTCACTACGTAGCCTCCAAACTGTAGGCAGAAAAAGCTTTGCCTGGATTGACATTTTAGAGACGTATTGGTCAAGTTGGATGTGTTCACTGACTTTACCTTGTAAAATTAAAAAAAAAAAAAAGGACCTCTGTATCGCTTCGCATCTACCGAAGGCGCAAGTATACTACTAGACCACGTTATGAGCTTAATGGAAGGAGACAAGATGTTTTCGCTAAGAAAATGTATAAGACTGTTGAGGTCAAGTGGGAGGAAACAGTCCGTTTGTTGGAGCATTGCTATCTTACTCTATCACAGCCACTCATAAAAATCTGACACGGGGTGAGTTCAGAATTGTCTGTCGGAGATGAGTTAGATCTGGCTCATGTTCCTACAGACATGAAAGCCAGAAACGAAAAAGGAGGCTTTAAATGCGTGGGTTGAGGAGGCCGTGTGGTTCCTTTGCAAGGAAAACAGGCTGTCCCTTGAGACCTACTGGAGCCCACTGGAGCCCACAGGAGGGTGGGAGAATTAAGATGCCACCGGGTCCTGTCCTGAGCTGCTCCCAGCCACCAGCCTCACCACATGGTGCAAGAGGGACCCCAGAACAAAGGAAGGATACAGGCCAGCATGTCTGCTGGTGGCCCTGGGCACTTAGCTCATCGCAGTGAACCACACGGCCTCCTCAACCCACGCTTTTAAAGCCTCCTTTTTCGTTTCTGGCTTTCATGTCTGTAGGAACATGAGCCAGATCTAACTCATCTCCGACAGACAATTCTGAACTCACCCCGTGTCAGATTTTTATGAGTGGCTGTGATAGAGTAAGATAGCAATGCTCCAACAAACGGACTGTTTCCTCCCACTTGACCTCAACAGTCTTATACATTTTCTTAGCGAAAACATCTTGTCTCCTTCCATTAAGCTCATAACGTGGTCTAGTAGTATACTTGCGCCTTCGGTAGATGCGAAGCGATACAGAGGTCCTTTTTTTTTTTTTTAATTTTACAAGGTAAAGTCAGTGAACACATCCAACTTGACCAATACGTCTCTAAAATGTCAATCCAGGCAAAGCTTTTTCTGCCTACAGTTTGGAGGCTACGTAGTGACATTTTTAAAATGCTTTCAGTCCCTCAGTGAGGCTCTTAGAAGCTAGCCAGGGCTTACTACGTGCCAGGCACTGTGTCAGGTGTTGGAGCTAAAGGGAAGGAGAGCTTGGAGGCTGGCTGGGGAAGGACATCCATGACACAACCACAGCTAGAAACGGAGGCCAGTGCTAGAAAAGAGAGAGCAGGCTGCATGGAGAGTGTGTACCATGGGGCTTGTGAGCTCACGAATAAGTGGGAGTAACTGGAGTGGGGAGATGGGGGAGAGAAGAGGGTCTTCCCATCAATGGGAATCACCTGTGCTTGGAGGCAGGTGCCATGAGAGGTCTCCACAGGAAGAAGGAGGCCGTGTGGTTGAAGGGCAGAGAGATGGGGCAGAACAGGCATCAGTCAGTTGGAGGGGTATGAATAGACTGATGGGAGGATTATGGGTGCCTTTGGAGGACTGAGAATTTGTTAGAAGATCAGTGCAGATTTCTATGGAGACAAATGCCAGGAACTGATAGGTCTTTGAAAGGTCACTCTGGCTGCTTTTTGGCAAAGGGGTTGGTAAAAGGCACTTGCAGGTGTGAACACACCAGGTGGGAGGTGAGTGCAGGAAATCGGGTGAGGGAGCATGGGAACTTGGTCCCGGGGTATATAAGGGAGAATAGCCTTTAAGGAGTTCCACAAATTGGCACCAGCTGTGGCTTCATTACAGAGCTGGAAGGGGGAGGTGGGTGTGTCCTGGAGGTTACAGAAATTACATGAGAAAGGGAAGTCTTTTTAGATCTCTTTTTCAACTAGAGGAACTCTCACCTTATTGATAGAATTCCAGAGTGAGAACCAATGATATGAGGACATCTTTGAAATGTCTGAATATGTTCTTCGACATCTTTGCAAGTGACGAGGAGACCTTGGCCTTAGGAGGCCTTGGCCCTCTTTGTAGCCAGAAAGATTTCACCTACAGATTTGGGTTCTCCCTTTTAAAGTCAAGGAGTCAGTCCTTCCAAAGGACACCTCCTATCATTTTACCCTCTCATCATACCTCACGTGCTGGCATCTCCAAGACCCTCTGTTCCAGGTTGAGAGTATCCACTTTGGCCGGGCTGGTCTTGCCAAGAACACCACCACAGGAAATCTAGAGCCTGTAGTGCTATTAATAACATCATCTAAGACTGTGTTTGCTGCCCTCATGGCTTCTTCCCACCATGACTCACTGAAGCTTTTAACACATTGTATCCATTAAGCTATAGTTCCCAAAGGTCATCTTCTCTAGTGCCATTAATTTTTAGGGGACCAGGCAAACCTTAAACTTGTCCCCCCTAATTGGACCCCTGTTCCCCCACAATCTATTTGAAAGCCTTTCACCATGATTCTTGAATGAGATCTGAGACCACTGCTGGTACCTAACACTTCTTGGCACCTTGTCTGTTAGGTTCTTGGAAGAGGAGATGGCTATGGAGGTGAGTGGGAATGGGAGTGGGAGGATTTCTCCCTTCACTTTGCTTTTTGTGTTTTCAAATAATGGGTTTTGAGGGGGCGGGAAAGTTTAACCAGACCATTTATTTTCCATCTCCCATCGATAAAAAGTTTACCACTCCCCACTGGAAGAATTTATATCTTTCCTTTGAATCTACAGGAAAATCTCCCAAACCCAGACCACCACCATGTGCATTCAGCCATCTTCTGATTCACCTCCAGATTGTCTCCTCCTAACTGCTCAAGCCACAGGTTAAGGGCGAAATGTTCAATGCCCAAGCAATTAAGTGGGGAACACGTTTATCTAAGCAATTGCATGCAGCTCTCTCTCTGCATACAGGGGGTCTCTCCCAAGCCTTTCCAACCTCAGCAAAAGAAGACAAAGCCCCAGCAGTCTGGGGTATATATCATTCATTCATTCCTGTGTTCAACACTCATGGCGGATCCCCACCAAGACAGTGGGAGAGCAAGGACTGGAGAAATCCTGGAAGCTGAAGTCTGAGGAGGATTTCAAATTCAAGTCAGAGATGAAAGAAACATCTGGACTTGGTCCTCAGGTACATGCAGTATTCTGAACTGAGGCTAGAACCAGAGACCATTCTAATGAAAGGCCTCTACAGGTGGGCTCTCACAGGTGGGCCCCAACTCAGTTTCGTGTATATTCATTCATGAAATAGCTCTTTGGGTCAACATGCAGAAGAAAACCATTTCAGAAAACTGACAATGAGGAGAGGAAAGGGAAGCCAAAAGGCTTGTGAATGGGGAGAGAGGAGGAGCCAGGGCAGAAAACCAAGAATCCCTCCCTGCCCTCCTTGCTGCCAGGGAGGTCTGAGGGACTAATTTCCACCTGGGATCCCAAGTCCAGAACAAAAGCAGCGGGGCCACGGCGGGGGAGGGAAAGGGGTCCTCAGCAGGGGCGCATGGGGCTGCGGAAAGATGGGGGCTAGCGTGCCTGCTGGCGGGGGGCACCTCGCAAGGCGCTGTCCCCAGCCCGACCCCATGAGGACCCGGGTTTGGCGCAGTGTCCGGGGTGGTCCCGGTGCCCTGGGGTTCCGGGAGGCTGGGCCTCCACAACCTCCCTCTCCGCCCCCAGGTCGGGTCCGCGCTTTCTGCTCCAGGTGAGGGCGCGGCGCGGTGTCACTTTACCCCTGTGCAGAGGGTGGTCCGGAGAAGCCTTGGGGCAGGGAGGGGCAGCAGGCAGCAGGAGCGGGACAGCGGAGCCTCACATGGGAGCGTAAGGGCGGCGAGTCCGGTGGGTCCTGCAGTCCCGACTGGGCCGCAGCACAGCACCGCGGCGCTGCCGCCCCTCCTCCGCCAGCCCCTCCACCTCCTCCCAGACTCTCAGCCACATCCTCTGTGAGCTCACTTCCAGCTTCGGCAATTAGCAAAGCGCCTTCTCCCGCCGCCCTCCACCCGCCCCCGCCCCCCTCCCTCCTGAGTCCTCCGCGAGCTCCCTTTTCGCTTTGGCAATTAGCAAAGCCCCTTCTCCGCGCCGCCCCGCCCCCCTCCCTCCTGAGGCCCCGCCCTGGCTGGGGCGCGGGGGGAAGCCCCGGGGGCTGCAAGCTTTGCCAGCGCTGGCGCTGGGCAGCCTCCTAGCCTGGCTCCTTGAGCGGGTGTCTACCCGCGGCCTGGCTGCAAAAAGATCATCAGTCCTGTTAACCCTGGCTGCACTCTCCCGTCAGTTTGCTGGCTTCCTGATTGCGCCCAAAGCCATGAACCAGCTTCCCAGCACAGGCCTGGGCTGAGATGCCTGCCCAGGATCTGTTTGAGCAGTCTACTCATCTCCAGGCAGGGATGGCACTTCCACATGGATGTTTGGGTTTTTTTATTGTTTTTTGGTCATTGGTTATTATTACATGACCTCCAGGGTAGGTGCTCCACAAAGGGAGTGAAAACAGGATGCATGATATACCCCTCACCTCCCATGCTGTCTTTCTCTTAAATAATAAGCACTGC